>NW_009258260.1:1163405-1168939 GCF_000687185.1 Egretta garzetta
CCCCCTTCCTGCAGTTGAGATACCTGCCGCAGTAATGGGATCCTCCTGCAAGCTCTTTAATTGAAAGGAATTTCTGTCTGGCCTGGAGATGTCAGGAGGCTGATGGAGATGTGTTTCTGTAAAATGAGGCTTGATCTACAGTGCAACAGGCACTGTCTGGATCACTGAGAATCCTTCACACTTGCTGGCTGCAGCCAGCTTTTCGACGGGGACATTAATTAAGGTGCGGCTGTCAGGGTGCGGGTGCTGGAGACCCCTCCGGCTTGGCTGCCAGCTCTCCCTCTGCAGCGCCGGACTGCGAGGTGCCATTGCTTCCTTTCCACTTGGCGCTTCCCCTCGCCTGCTGTGCCACTTCCATTTCTGATTCCCATCAATTTGAAACGGAGCCCTACTGACCGCTGCTCATACATCTCCCGGCATGGTTAATAATAATGGCCTCTGTGGGAAATGATGGGCTGAGACAGAGAGAGGACATAATGATGCTCTGGCTGGGGTAGGCAGAAAGAGGAAAGTGAAGTGACAAGCAGCTAAACAGCAAGAGAGGGGTGTGATGATAAAAACAAACAAACCTGCAAATGTCTGAAAACCCACAGCAACGGCATCCCTGAAACAAATGGGGAGAGACAAGCTTGAGTCCCTGAGGGAGGGAAGAGGGGAAAAGAGAGAGGGAGGGGAGCGAGCAGAGAATCGGCCAATAATTTAAATGGCATCGGGGAAGAAAAGAACTGGAAAGCACAGAGGGAAAGACAGGCTTGGAATTGGCAGGTGGCAAAGAAAAAGGATGAAAGACAGAAGGAGAGAGCATGGAAGAAGGACGACATGGATGTAGAGAGTGAAAGGAAAAGGCGGGGGGGAATTGGTATACGCTGAGCTAACCAAAGAAAACTGATGCAGAGCAAGAGGTGGGGAAGCATGGAAGGGAAGAGACCCATGCAGTGGCAGAGGAGGAAAAGCCGAGGTGTACTGAGCCAGGGTAGAGAAAGGAGAGAAAACAAGGTATTTGGGATTCAAAAGAGGGAGGCAAGAACAAAGCAGAGAGATAAAGAGTTAAAGAAGGAACAAGTTGAAGAGCCCTGGGTCTGTGCCATTAAAGTTCACCAAGGAGACACAAGAATGGGGTTTGGAAACGCTGAGTACCTGATGGCACCTGCTTCTTCAGGCCTTCACCAGTCCCCATCAGCTGCTTGGAATCAGAGTGTAAATTCCAGGGAACTGCTTTTCATTTTTGAAGAAGTGGAGTTTGATTTGATGGAAAAGCTTTTGGCCCTGCACCCACAGCATATAGCAGGCAGGTTTGTTGTGGGTATTATCTCTATAGCAGTGGAATGGCACCAGCAAGGAAAGCAGCAGGCATCTCCTGGTCGGGCAGATCAGCCACTTCCCTGGGTAATTGTCTCTAGCGCCTGGCCCTGCACGGGAAGGATGTTTCCTTCTGTTGGTAATGCAGATCAATGCTGACATCACGCACTGTCAGAGATTTTTGTATCAGTGCAAACAGTTGCTGCTGCCCTTGGTGCTCATCAATAACCAATTATGTGATCATCTGTGTTTTCTGGCTCACTGTTTTTTACCCCTACACGGAGGAAATCAGAGAAGACAGTTGAATTTCCTCTCTGTAATTTCTGTCCCTTGGCTGTAGTGGCAGTTGTTGGAATGGGACTGCTTTCGCTGTGCCGCGGGGAGGTTAGCCAAAGCACGGGGGTGAGCCATGCCTGCCCAGGCAGAGGTGTGTGGGCTCATCTTCGTCAGCGTTCGTCCCTCTTAGCTGCTCACATGCTCAGTAATTGAAGGCCGTTTTGCAAGTGGTCCTCAGTGGTCCTTCACCAAAATGCTAGCACTCACGTCCTGGGTTCTGTGCTCAGTTCTGTCCCTGCCCTCCTGTGTAACAGTGTGTAAGCCAAGGATCTTTCTATGCCCCCATTTTTTTCCCCAAAAATGTCTCCATGACACCAACCATGAGAATTTTAGTTTTGTTGCACTCCTAAGGCACTTTTGGTCTTTTTGATGGGACAGAACAGACATGCATTTATGGTAAGGACAAAAATGTTTTAGGGTTGAGTTACAGGTGCAAAAATATATCTACAAATACAGAGCTTACTTACTTCAGATATTCTACAGCATTTGTCAAATGGAGTCATTGAGGGTCCTTCAGGGCAAGGCACGAGAATAAGTCTGAAAAGCAACTGCAAAAAGAGCACAAACACAAAAACATATTTTTTAAAGATCTGCATCAATATTCATGGAACTGTTTTTTATTGCTATGCTTTTCCCCAGCTTTTTTCTAACTCCTTAGAAACCACGCTTACCCCTCCCATCGTTGCCATTTTAGCTTCCACCTCTCTCGTGTAGAGTGTTCAAATAAGCTCTCGTTCTATTTTTTCCTGGTAAAGATGAGAGTCATTAGTATCAGATACAAGTGGTTGTGGTCTAGAGAAAGGGAGGGACCTGGGTGAGCCTCCTGGCTGGCATTCTGATGCAGAGATTTGGTTTTCAATTCGGTAATGCTCTCTGAAAACAAGGCTGCTGGAGCACATGGGACAATATTGACTAAAGCACAAAACAATTCAGCGGGTGACCTTCATGCTCTCACGTATGTAGCCAGTCAGGATGCATGGCGTGTAAATGCCACCCAATCGGTATTCATTCCATGTGACTCGTAACCAACCCGCGCCAGGGAATGGATGAAAGGCAGCGTTCAGGTATGTAATATGATTACCAGATAATATATCAGATTGCCATTCCTCAAAGCCAAAGGGTCAACAAGACTGGAAAATGTATTTCACAGCTTCTGAGAGGATGGATTTTTGAAGATTAGTGTGTTCTCAATATAAAATGAATAAATAAATACATGAAATAAATAGATGTCATGTAACATGGCTCCCACTTCTCCCTAGCTGACCAGCTGGCTCCCAGGGAAACTGGTGGGTGTGTGGACACCCGTGGTCATATTTAGTCTGGGTTGTGTTTGCACATACGAAACAAAAGCAAGGTTCTGGCCCCTTCGACGTTCTCCTGTTGAGGAGCGCAGAGGAATTCTGCATGTGGTTCAAGCCTAGTGTTTTTCTCAGCCCTTTGAGGTGGTGGCCTCCCTTACTGAGACCACAAGATAGTCTCCTGTTGGCGGTCACTGTGTTTAGACTCCCAGGGGTGGAGGCGAGATACAGCCTATCCGTCAGTCCTGGCTCCTGTCACTAGCATGCCTAGGGAAGGTTTCCTGCTGGGCATCTACGTGCTTTCCTTACCAGCCTGCCAAAGCTGTGAGTCAAATTACCCTTGCCTCACAGAGTAATGCACATTTTTTCAAGAGTCAGCCTTTACCTGGCCTTTGACTGGATGACCTGACTCCCTCGCATTTGGGAGGATGAGACTGGAGACTGTTACTAAGACTAGCTGAAGTTGTGGTGTTTAAAGTTTTAGCAAAACACACTCAACTGTTTGCTCCATCGAGACTACAGCTGTGGTAACGCTATAAATCATTAACATCAACCTACAAAATGGGTTCCCAGGCATTTGCGCCGCTGCTGCTGGTCTCCGGTATGAGAAATAGCCTATGATGCCAATCCCTGTCTCAAAGATCATCTGCATGATCTCACCGGTAGCATTGTTTAGGTTGCTCAAAACCTCACTCATGTCAAGCCACCAAATTCAAAAAGAGGGAAACAACAGACAGAGATGGAGGGGTTTCTGGTTTGTAAATGGATATAGCTGCCTAAGAAAAGCTGGGAGCCATTCTTGCAAGTCACCCAGAATAGCTGTGCTCTAGTCAGTGAGAGCAGCTTTTAAGACAGACACTTTCTTTTCTCACGGCTCAAAGAGCAAGTAACAAAAAGTAGTAAATCTCAGAGAAGAGAAATGACCTCTGAATTTTCTCAGAAAAAAAAGCTGGCTCTCTTGAACTGAAAAAAAAAAAACCCACGTAGCTAGGCTTTGCGAAGAAATATTCCTTACATTAAGTGAAAAAGGGAAGTATGATAAGATTTTACTGCAGCTAAATTTTAAGGCCAGAAGGGATCATCTAGTTTGATTTCACGCGTAGCGCAGTCCAGTGAATCCGGCACAGCAATTTCTGTGTCAACTCCTTAACATCCACGGGAATGGTAGCCCACCTTTCGCCAGGGCGTGGGTGGCACCGCTGTGGCCCTTCCCAAAGCCTGTGCATGCTCCTCCAGAGCTCCCGAGCACTACGTCCCCTCTCAAGAGGCTCCACTAAACCTGGCGTCCCGAGGGCATGGCTTCCTCCCCTTTCCGAACCAAGTTTCCTTTCCACAGAGAGCTTCACACAGCCTGTGGGGTATGTGGAGAAGCAGGGGAATGAAAGCTAATGAGGTAAAATATAATCATGGGGCTCCTTCAACCCCACAGGCTGCTCAGATCAGGTTCTGGCAATGGGCTGTCATTTATCTTTCTTCCAAACTGGTTCAGACTAGCTCACCTTCCCTGCACCGAAATACTCATGGTTTGAGTGCCTTAGGTTAAAGAAGCATAACAACATTACCCCACTTAGGACATCATTGTCAAATTGAAGGATTGGGGAGGAGCCACTTCACCCAAGGAAGGTGGCGGGGAGCGGGGGAGCGAAGCACCCTCTTGCATTTTGCCTGCTCAGGGAAATGGTTTGAATTTGAGAATGTGAACAAGGTGAGGAGGGGAGAAATGAGCAGGTGGTTCCCACGAATGCACAGCTTTCTGTCCCACTGCAAACCCCCTGATGTGGAAGCTGCTTGTTTTTACCATTTCTGATGTAACTCTGGAGAGGACAAAGCACGGCACATAGGTGAGGACAGGAGATCCTAGCCCTGAGGAGTGTCCCATGGAACAAACGGAAAACTTTGTGTAATGTTTGCAAGTTACGTAGGCTGTTCACGTGAACACTAAATGGAGCCAGAAAGGGAACGCTTCAAAGGGTTGCGGCATCTGGTTGCATTTTGGGCTGTTTCACTGCATTAACATGTGGGCATTTTTTGAGGGTCTGACTTTATATCTTGATGTATGCTAACTTTGGAGCAATGGGATCTGCTACAAACAATAAAACAGACATTGGAAAAGAAAACGCATGTGGATGTGTGCTGTGCCCTCAGGAGCCAGTGATCAGGCAGTGCACAGAAAAATCTTATCAGGCAGAAAAAATCAAGAGCCCTATCAAGAAGGGGACAGGGGAAGGAGGACTTTGTATAAGTGATGGAGGAATTTGATATGCTAGATCTTCTGAAGAGAGGTTCTTGCCTTTTTGTGCAAATAGACGCAACCGATACCTGCTCTGACTTGCTTAAAGAAATGGGGCAACTGAAAGGTATTTGATGCTGTCAAGTCAAAAGTGGGACTAGGTTGCCATTCTTGGCTTTATCTGTCAGAGCTGCCCAACTGTTTGCCCTCTCTGAGCCACAACCATTTGTTTTTGTTGTGGGATGGTGGAGAGCAAGGTGCATCCTCTCACATGCAGAAAGGTCTGATGGATCTCCCTATCTCACAGTAATCTGTAAAAGGGAACAAACACTTCTTTGTAAACTGTAGTGACTTCTGAAAACCTCCACAGA
>NW_009258260.1:1168973-1203380 GCF_000687185.1 Egretta garzetta
GGGATTTCTATCATCTCACTGGATAGAAATTGCTATTGTCAGAGTTTACTGCTGATATTTTGTGCCTACCCATTGATTTGTCATCCAAGGATCTCACAGTGTACTACAATAGTGTGCTGTCTGGCAGTTAACCCGTGAGACAGGGAGTCATTATTTCTGGTTCTATTTCCAGCTCCATCCAAAATTGGAGTGTCTGTCCAACAAGCCTCTTCCCTTGTCAGTACCTCTGCAAACAGGGACTGTGCTCCTGCATCTGTCTACAGCCCACCAAGTCCCTCAAGACAGGACATGCCCCTACTATCTAGCACAGCTGGTACAGAGCAAGGAGGAGCTGGAAACTGTGCTCTTCTAAAAGCCCCACCTATTCCGTGTATTCCCCATATCTAAATAGAGCTGCCTCGGAAGCAATATGAACAGCTGAAAAGAAATGAGTGGGAGCTTATGGCAGTCTTTTGGAGCCTGAGATGCTCCAAAGGATCTGCTGCACGTGAAGCATGTGAATGATCTCCCCATAGCCAGCACAGAGGTGTGCTCAGGCTTACACTTGTTCCCTGGGTTTCAGGAGTGCTGTGGACCTCATGGGAGGGAGCGAAGCTGGAGTTCATGCAAGCAGTTTAAGCCTTGGAGCAGCCTGACAGGGCAAAGAATAAAGATGCTAGAGCAAATGATTCTGGGTAGGCCCAACTGTACACAGGCACGTTTAATACATAAGCTGCGTTGGCTTAAGCAGATTCAAATTTCAGGTCTTATTTTGTAAAATTTTCCACTGTATGACAATGCGATTTAGTGGATAGACTTAATACCAAGCTATTATCTCATTTGGATCTTTAAGGGGTATTGGCAAATTTGGGAATTCATGTATTTTGAAGACTCTGAGCTTATTAAATTTTGGGATTTAGGATAGGCTTGTCACATGTTAGACAAATGATCTTGGAAGTCAGAAGTAGAAAAGGGTGATCAAAGGAGAGATGCATGTTACCATACCAACAACCCAGAGAGCAGCTGTTGAATGTGTATATTCCCTGGCTCCCAGACCTTCTGACTTTGAGGGAGATGTCTGAGTGGTAAGAAATATGATAAATTATTTGTGGACCACAGATAATCTTACTATACAGTTCACATAAAATGTGAGGAAATAGCCGAGGCATATGCCCGGATTTGGAGTAGAATCACAGAATCACAGAATGGCAGGGGTTGAAAGGGACCTCCGGAGATCACCTAGTCCAACCCCCTTGCAGGTTCACCTGCGCAGGAATATCTGTACTAATATAAAATCTGCATCCTACAAATGGTTTTCTATAACTGAATAGTGATGGAGAATGCTCAACAGCTTGGATAGGAGAAGCCTGCCAGTATTCCCACCTGAGGACATTTTCCCTGTTGCATGGCCAGAGTTATTCCAGCAAGAGCATTTTGAACAGACCTACGAGTCCATTTGCACAAGTCTCCCGACTGTTCGGGAGCGTCCTGCAGGGACCTGTCCCAAGAACCGTGGAAGAAATTGATGGTTTAAAAGTATCCTCAGCATTAGCAGAGTCACCGTGTGAGAATTAGGTAAGTGAGCAATCAATCAAAACCTAACCATGGCACCATGAGCTGTTGGAAAGATAGGACAGCATTAGAAAGACCCTTTGGGTCTTTGAAGCAGAGCATTTCTTTTAAATGGTCACCTTCCCTTCAGGTACTAGCAATAACTTTCTAAAGCCGTGGGCAGACTATAAACTCTGACAAGTGTCAGTACCATCCCTGGAAAACCGATCTTTATTTAGGCAGGCCCCTGAACCCTAGAGAGTCTGGGCAAACAGGGATTTTAGTATTTGATACGGAATTTTGTATTCAGATAGATTACTTTTTTCTTACCACTTGGACTTCTACCACTGCCTCCCTAGGAAAGCCATCAGCATGTATTTGTGGATTGATTAGGTAATGAATGAAAGTGATTAATTGGAAAAGAGAGGATGGTGCCTTTGGAGAAGGAAATGCCTTTGACAGGTGTTGAGAGAAAAGCAGAAATTCTTCAATCCAGAAATAATGGATTAGATACCAAGAGAAGCAGGAGAGTAACACTTGCCTAGCTTTGAGAGAGAAGGAAAATCCCAAGAGGGACTTGTAGAAGGCTGCCAGCAAGCTGCAAACAGAAACAAAGCATGATGAAAGATAAGTGGTGCTTATGTTTATTTTAGGTTAAAAGAAACAGTAGAGGTGATTTATTTTTTTTTTTAAAAAAAAGAGGATTAATTTCTTTTCTGGGAAGCTATTTCTGGTTTGCAAAATTAAAAATTGAGCGGATTCTTTGGTTTTATAATACCTTAAAAAGGGTCTTTGAAGAATTTATATTCCGATACATCTTTTTATTCCTCATCAGTGAATGTGGTAAAATGATAATGCCATATGTACTATGTGTGTGTATGTATATTTACACTTTCCACTTTCTAATTTTTTGGAACATCTTCATTTTTGAATGAGCTAATAACTGTCCGTTTATTACAGAACAACTTCAGAAGTTAAGATGGTTAGAAAGCTAGAACAGAAAAAGTGAGCCATAGGGAAAAGCAAAGGTGAAAAAAATAGATAAATATGGATTCAGCATCGAATAGAATGGGGAGATGGACAAAGGGCAAGAGACAAATATAAAACTGAGATGTTTCCATTTTTTTTAATGAGTATTTTTAAAAGCACATTTGAACTTGTAAAAAAGTTTTCTACTGAAACATCTTTCCTTCTGGAAAAAGATCACTTGGATACGCATCAGCTGCAAAAAGCAGGTTTTTCGGGAGTACCCTTCAGCTTGAATATTTTGTCTGGCTGTAGAGGAGGACAACAAGGGCAGTGGAGCACTGTGTGTGGCCTTCCTGCCTGAGAGGCTGCAGCAATTCTGGGAACAGAATGGCTTTGAAAATGTAAAAGGACAGCAATAGACATTATGGTTTACTTCTGTATGGTCCTTCTTTAGAATACATATCTAAGCCCTTCCAGTGTGCATTCAGCTGTGACATGTGCCTTATGCAAAGGTACCTGGTATTGAACTAGGTACAAACCCTTTTGTACCTGTGTAAATGTTGAAAATAAAGAGAAAGTGGAGTGTAGAAAAGGAGTACATCGATACGGACATAACCCTCCTGACTAAGGAAACCCACACCTCAGCAGCAAGCTGGGTTTATTGTTAGCCGGTGAAGTGTATCTGGAGAAAGACTGCAGAAATGGCAGAACAAATCATTTTAGCGTAGCATGGTGGGGCTTGGAATAGGAAGCTGGCAAACCTGAAGTCTGCTTTTGCATCTGGCATGGAATACGTGGTCCCATGTAAACAGCACCCCTTCTTTGTGCCTCAGTTTCCTCAGCCATGAAATGGTATTCATCTTTAGAGCACTTTGGGCTGCATGTCTGAAAAGCCTTGTGCAAGAGCTAAGCATTATTTATCCTAAATGACAGCACCCTGTGTTCGCTTTGCGCTTTCTGCTATTACCAGCCTTTTCTTCACTCGTAGTTTTCCTTATTTATGTCTTTGCCTCCCCATTACCTTTGCGTTAAAGCTCGCATCTGCATTGATTTTACATCACTGCACTGTACTGCAGCCATTACAAGTTTACATTTCAGGGAGATCCTTTTGAATCTTTAACCCATTGCTCCAAGAGTCCTGACGGCAGAATATCTATCAGCAGATAACTCCAATTGCGCTTATCATGATGGGGGGTTAACTGACCAGTTACTATCAAGGGAAAGGGCCAAATACACTGGTGATAACTATGTTCCTACAGCTTCTAAGTTGCTCTTCCCCAGAGCATATAAGGCTTTTCAAAGCAGGACACTGTCAATATTATAATAAAATAAAGCACTTTGGAAAGCATTGTACTAACTTGGGAGGGTGGAACGGTGTTTCGTGTCACGAAGAGGCTTCTACCTGTTAGGAAATATGAGTCACTTAAAAAAACGAGCTCCTTGCTCCATTCCTCTGGCTGTGGCACCTCTTGAGGTGCTTAGGGACATGGTTTAGTGGTGGGATGGCAGGGTTAGGTTAAAGGTTGGACTCGATGATCTCGAAGGTCTTTTCCAACCAAAGTGATTCTATGATTCTATGAAATCACCGTCCATGCAGCACACTCTGGCTTTGTGTGTGCCGTGGCGGCAGCATTTCCCATTGACTGTGTGTCACAGCCAGGTGTGACAGCCCTGGAGGACGGGACTTCTGGTTTGCTCACTGCTTTCCTGAACATGGATGCCCAGCACATCCTCAAGCCCACGTCAGCTGTCCTGGTAGCTGGTCAGAACATAGTTTTTCATCTTCTTCTGCCTCCATTCCTCATCCACAAAACATTATAAAAGCGCCTCCTTACTTTATTGTGAAACAACGTTTGGTGTAGATGGTGAGTGTGTCCTTGCACAACAGGAAAAGCACCACACAGCCATATGAGGTAGATCAGTAAGACACTGAAAATATTTATCAATGTGCCCAAGGATGAGTTTACCTGGTGCTCTGACTTGTTCCAACGTGTGAGCTTGCTGTTGCACATCGGTTAGAAGGGGTAAATAGAAATACAAGGTTCATCTCAGATCTTCTCCAAAGTCCAGCGTAACTCATGTGAAAGTCATCTTTCAGCTGGCAGGAGTTTTAGGGAGAAGGCCTTATCTCCATGTCTAAACAGCAGCCTTACAAAGGCAAGAATAAAACGTTAGCTACTGCCTTTTCGCATGGCAGAGGACGGCGATGTTCCAAAGAACAGTTGAGACACATCAGTAGTCTGCTGGGATGAATTGAAAGCCTAAGTGACCTGTCAGTCAGGTTCACGTTGACTAGAAAGCTCTGCAAATGATCTCATCACTTGAACAAAGCAGACCAAGTCCCTTCACTGTAAGTGCAGGTATTAATAAGTGTTTCTATGTTTAAGTTGCTGTATAACTTCAATTGCTTTTCACAGTATACTAAAGCACAGATTTACAATGATGCTGGCACATAAGTAATTGCTTAGAGACAGCAGGGCGTAGGAAGCAGAGGAGCAGGTATCCTTTCATTTTTTAATTAGTTACGGGACTCACTCACCAGGAGTTCTGACGCTGGAATTACAGTATCCTGACATTGGCATAACTATGTGCTGAATCAAACCGGGTTCCTAATAGCCTTGCCTAGCTGCCGAATGCAAGGGCTTTGAGTTATTCCTCGCAGAGTAAACGGTTAGACTGGAAAATAAAAGGTCCTGTGATTAATTTAGTGAAGAACAGAAGAGATTCATTTTCCATGTGCTTAGTCTCGGTGTTCAAGGGAAATTGCTCATGCTCTTGTTCCATTTGAGAATGTGCTCGTTTAGTGAGGATGAAAGCTTGGAGACCTGGAAGTTCAATCAGAGCTTGATTTGGGAAAAAGCAATTTCGAGGTCATCCAAGGACAGATGAGGTAGTAAGACTGAGGGTATGCATTTGGATGAAATACTGTGATAAAGTACACTTCCTTTAAACTAAGGAGGTGCTCCTGTGTTAAGTATTAAACAAACCTATCTTTTAGGTTCCCCGTCTAAGTCTGGTCCACGCTGAAACACCCTTGGTAGTCCATGCTGTCAGATTATTTACAGGCAGAAGCACCATGGTAGCATGTGAATGATGTGAATGTAAGTTGTACTTCACACAGTGAGATTTTTAGTACTCGCTTCTGTCCTTGGGTTTGGGGTGTGGGAGGAGTTGTTTGAATTATTGTTTTCACGTTCATTTGATTTGGTGGATTGGTTACTTTTTCATAAAAATCAACATGACTTGATCCACTGTGAGCTAATAATTAAGGAACTGCAGGCAAAGCTTAGTCTGAAGTTGCATTAGTGCATGCCAGCAGCAGGATCTCTTATGGCGGAAATTTTGCCCTGGGAGTTTTACATCCATGTGGGTTCCCACCAGGAGCCTGGCATGGTGGAGGAGTGCCCAGGTTCAGCACAGCCCCACAGTTCTGGGTGGATACCCCAGAGAAACTGGAGTTTCAAGAAACGTGCAGTGCAGACTGTTTACACGAATGAGCCTTTGTATTCTCGGTGCGAGCAAAAATTAAAAACTGGACACCAGGGACCAAAGAAAAGACGCGAGTGACATAGCATCTCTTGTTTTCTGTCTACATGTAAGGCTGACTTTGCATGGGGAGCCTACCCCCAAAGATCTGGAAAGCCAGGCTTCCCTGGTAAGGGATAACTCTGGTTTCCATTGCGCCTGCCTACTGCCCTGGGAAAACTAGAGTTGTGTGATGAGGATGAAATAGCAAGGTATGCCTACGGCAGAGAGCGTTGCTGCCAATGAATATTTTTCAGTGCCCTGAGGCAAAACTGTTTCTAGTTGGGGCAAGGGAGTGTTGATGTGATAATTCAAAAGAAATGCTTAGTTCTAATTGCAGTGGAGCGAGAGGAGAGTGGATGGGTTTAACAATAGATGAATCGGCAAGAAGGCATGGCGTAAGGACACAGAGATAGATAAGGACCTAGATTTAAAGAAAATGGCTCCAGCCCATTCTACCAAGATAGTTCTAATTAGCTCTGTTCTGCTGGCCCTCTTCCTTCTTTTCAGTGAGCACATCTGAGGCTACGCAGGTATTGTTTGTCCAAGGTAAAATCCAGCTTTCAGGGGAGCTGATCTTGTTATTCCTGAACTCAGCATTGCGTTTCAGTTGAGAATCGTATGGCTGTTTTTTCTCTTCCTGGGTTTCAGTCGACTAATGTATTTAATCCCTACCTTGGATACGGTGAGCAGATGCGGACATAAGAACTGACTCAGAACTTGGACACAGCTGGTGATTTCAAGCACACATTTTCTAGGAGATTTGAAAGCTTGGGGGCTAGTTTCCCTTACACTGATCACTGCTTTTTACATGCCTAGATGCTTCTTGATTTCAGATTCAACAGGGGAAGGAAGTGCCTGACTAGAAGGAAACAGACCAACCTCAAGCTATTTTTTCATCATCTCAAGTAAGAAATCCCCTTAGAGAGCTCACTCAACTGAGATTTCTAGCTCCATTTTGCAAACTGAGGCCCCTCGCCCTTTTGGTGGCGACATGATATAGAGTAGGTAGGGAGTTAAACAGTTCGTCTGAACAGGTGACCCTGGAAAGTTCCTCCCGTTCCCTGTGTGCCACTTACTCCAGCTGTAAAATACCGACTAAAGGTTAGGAATAGTGGTTGGACTGGTGTCCAAAGACAGTTGAGAGCATCTCAAACAACTAATGACTTGTCTTCGTGACCTTTTTCATTCCTCGTTCTCAGTACTTATGGTATATAAGGTTTTGCTCATGTTAAGGCGTGTGTGTGATTGCTCTTTGTTCACCTATTCAAATGAGATTGGAAGCCAGGGTGCAAGTGTGAACAAATACAGTCCATTCGTAATAGTCCTCATTAATGAAGTTCCCATTCTTCCACCAGGGAGGCTAAATGCTGTCCTGTGACCCAGGTCACCAGTCTCTAACTTCAAATTGCTGGGGCAAAGAGTTTCGGTGTAATCCAGTACAGTGACATTTTTTTAACTATTCATTAAAAAATTCTGAGCCGCAGACATGTTCATAAAGCTCACAGCCCGCTCACAGATAATTCATGAGCATAATAAAAGGATTCATTATTCATGTAACATCTTTGCCGTGAAAATTAAAGCCGCTCTAATACCTCACGTGCATTGGTGCATGTTGGGAAGGTATATTTGTTGCATTTGTCTTGTGCTTTGAGATCACGGGGTAAAAGTTACTATGGAGAGATAAAGCAGTATGGACCTAGTCTTTACAGCTGTCATTAATGCCCTCATTAGTTGAGGCCTTACGAACACATAAAGTTGTGCCACTTTAACTGCCTAGGTGTAGTTAAAGCAGTGCAACACCACCTAATTCACATTGTACTAAAGCAGCATTAGCAGCACAGCTGAACAGGAGCAGGAATAGACTATCCCAGTATATACACATACACGTTCCAGACATTAACTTTATAAACGTCAGATCCAAGAGTACTGCCCCCTCTTTCACCTGTCTTTTTTTTTTCTTTTACTTTTTTAACCATCTCCCTGCTGAAGATTGCAATTCTGTATAGGCGGCGGAGGAGGTAGTATCAAACTTCTCTGCTTGGGTGTGAGGTTGCTGAGGTTGCTTTTGGCTTTTTGCCTCAAGTGGAGTAAGAGGTGCTGCCGTGATCGGTGGGAGAAATAATCTCCGGCTAAGAGGTAAGAGTAAGCACGAGGAAGGGATCGTCTTTTCAGACATGAGGCCTGGAGTGAAAGCTGTCTGGCCACAGCCTCCTAATTATGATCAGACTATTACTATATAGATACCCAAATTAGTTGTAGGGCAGGCCTAATACCCCTAATAGAATCATTTGAATGCAAGCAAAACAATACAAATGAT
This sequence comes from Egretta garzetta, assembly GCF_000687185.1. NCBI lineage: Eukaryota > Metazoa > Chordata > Aves > Pelecaniformes > Ardeidae > Egretta > Egretta garzetta. The sequence continues at coordinate 1,177,318 of NW_009258260.1, forward strand.
AGAGAAATCAATGAGTATATCTATCCAGCCTGACAGTAGCGTAAGCTGTCTCTTATTGCGCATTTGAAAGAGTCGTATTATACATCCTGAACAGAACACGCTATACACACTGAAAGGCCTGTGCACAAATGGGCACTTGAACTGCAAACAAAACAGACTCTTGCATGTAAATGAATGTGTGAGCATGGAGATATTCCCCTGACAGGCATCCACGTGCATGCCAAGTGAAACGCGCGGGCAAGGCATTGGTGGTGGTAGCAGTGGTATAATCATTTTCATAACTACCAGACCTTGAAGATCCCATGGACAGTGAAAGATGTTTAGGGGAGGGGGGAAATTCTGTTATTTTCTCTTTGTGGACTTTGGCAGTAGTGAAATTGCTTTTTAACCTTTTCTTCTTACTCATCTGATACATTTTGAGTGATAAAACCCCTTTTGCAAGCAGCGGGGTGAAGCTGCCACCAGGGAGGAGCGGAAATGTCTTCTGTAGAATATACCATTTACAAGCAAAGATGTCTGCACTTGCGTACTGGGGCCTCCCTGCTAATTGTTCCCGTTTTAATTTCTTTGCCTCTTTTCAGTCTGCCACCTGTAGGGATACAGTGGGAACAGGGCAAGAGGAGCAGTGTGAATAGGGTTAATATACCCCTCGCAGTCCCTGAGTTGGCAGGGTAAGAGGGGAGCTGGAACGTGAAGTCAGAGGAAGGTCTAGAAGAGGCAGGGACAGTCTCTGAGGCTCCTGGCCAGCACTTTTTTAGAGGCATACCTGCTCTGTTGTCCCCAGGATGTGGTACTGAGGAGGAGTTCCCCTGAGCAGAGACTTAACAAGAGTTTCAGGGCACTTTGCTAAGGCAGGAACCAGCTGAACAGAACAGAACAGATTCTGCACAAGTACCTTAAATGCTCTCATGTTGCTGTATCCGTGGTAAGTCACGCTCTGGCCCACCAAACTGCTTATGCGCTAGCCCTGTTGGCTTGTTTGGGACTACTGCTACAAATAGTACCTTCCAGAAGGGGCCTTACATGCACGTTTGTGAAGTGTTCTTCCTTTCTGGATGGTGAAAGGACACATATTCAGCTGCAACTTCCAGCCAGCACGTGAAGCAGTCCTGCTGATTTCCCCACCTCTTGGTTAGGGAGGCCAGAGCTAAACGGTATTCCTGCCCCACCTGCACAAGATCTAAGATGAAAGAGCAGAGCTTCTTGTCAGTGCCTGAGCTCAAGGCTTTGGATTTTGCCAGCTGTCAGCCTGCTCCTTTATTAAATATCACCCTATTCCCACTGTGACCTTCCAGAACGAGTGCCTAGAGAAATGCGAGCAATGAGCTATGTAAAGCAGCACTTAACCTCCTCCACAGTCTGTACCCCTGCATGATCAGGCTTGGGACATGGGCATGGCCAAGGTGGGTGACCTGTTTCTGGGCGTGGATGGAGGTCAAGGCTCCATTCTGGTGCTCCTTCATATTTTGGTATCCTTTGGTATTATTGATGTGTTAGGTTAACGGTTGGACTTGATGATCTTAAAGGTCTTTTCCAACCTAAATGATTCTATTCTATGATTCTATGATCAAAGAACTCTTTGAGCAGTGTCAAGGACCCAGCAGGAGGGGGTGGCTCCATTCGTGTTCACTGGACAGATTGCAGGCTCAGTATTATCCCCTCCCTTTTCCTCTTTTCTGTGCTCACACAAGCCCAGAGCACTGAGAGATGCGAGACACAATGTGGTTCTTTGCCAACAACACATTGACATGGCTCAGTTCTGCATGCCCTTCCCCACTGAGCCTCACCAAGATGTTTCCCTGCCTGGAGGAAAGAAGCAGATTGAAGAAGGACTGCTACTTCCAACCAAGCACAAAGATGATGGAAGCGTTTGTGACAGGAAAGGCATACTCACTATACAACATATCTCACCATCATTTGAGGCATCAGACTGCCAGTCATCAAAGCAGGCTCTCACCTGCTGGTCACGCTGAACTGCTAACTCCTCTTGAGCACTCATATCACAAAAGTGTCAAGGAAAATCTACTGCTATACATGTAGAGGTGGCCATAGAGTGCTTCTTGCCTTCAACAACTTATCTTGACGGTGAAAACCTTATGATCCAAGCAAGGAATATGTAGTGCGTCAAATGTTGCTTTGTGACTTCCTGATAATTCATGTCCTTTTCTGTGTTGTTGAAGCAGTAGACCTACTCCACAAAGTAGGTCTGGGCAACCTTGTTGGTTGGTACTCAATCTGTAACTATTATCTTCACATCAGAACATTATTCCCGCTTAGTAGTATAGCCCCTGGTGTGTGGGAAGAGCAACTTTCAAGTAGCATTCAAAAGGGGAGGTACTCGTCCTTTGGAAAAGCTCTCTTGAGCAATAGCCACTCCTCCCCAGAAAAGGAAGAGGAAATAAAATTGTCTAGTAGGTGGCAAGGAAGAGAAGAAAAAACTAACTCAGCAGTGAAGTTGCTCTTGAGGATCTGGCTATTGCCAGGAGCACCTGAGGTCCCTTAGGAGAAAGGTGCCTTAGGAGTCACCAGGATAGATGATGGGCAGTCCAATTTATGGATTGGACCTAGATCAAATGATAGTTGGGTATTGGATGCTTTAGTTTTGTCCCTCCCAAATCTCGTTGGAGGCCCTGTGTCTCCAGCCATGTATTTTTCTGGTCTTTAAAAATAGCTGGGAAAGACACAGTTTCTGTGTTTGGTTTTCTATGGCTCAGCCATCCTCCAGCTGCATGACAAACAGGGAGGATTTGTGCCGGCTGGGGAAGCAGCATATGTGAAGAGACAGCCACCTGCCCCCTCATTAGTGCAGCAGATAAACGGGAATGGCCCCTCCATGCCAGCCTCGATGACCAGGCGTGCCACATGTCAGTAGCAAAAGGGACAGGCTTGAGAGGAGGTCACGTCATGGGGATGAGGGAGAACGTCACCTCTCCCCACCCAGACTGTCCAAGCAGAGATAGGGAGGACAGCCCATGCCAGCAGGGATTGTCAGCCTGGTGAGGGGAGAGGTGGGCAGCTTGTCACGGTTAGCTGCTGCCCCCATCCTTCTCAACGTCCCCTGGACCTGCTGCAGCTCAGAAATGGCCCCCAGTCCTGCAGAGGCCCTTAAAGGAGGGCTGGGGGCTTAGCTGCTTCCCCTGCGCCTGCACACCTTTCCAGCCAGGGTGGCTGGCACTCCCGCTTTCATTTTAACTCCTCAGCTCCCTGTCAATGGTGCCAACGGGCTCACCTCATTAAGTTACAGAGAAGGAGGCCCCCGGATTGATGGCAGGCAGGTTTAATGTGGCTCTTTCTGAGCACTCAAGTGCAGCATGTAGGAGGCTGCTGGGGAGATATTCCCGCAGGCTCCAGCAGAACTGACTGATTGAAGTTGCTCTGAATTGATGGCTAATGGGGGAGCTTTCTTTGATAGCTCTTTCATTCTGGGTGCAGCTGGATAGAAAAAGATATTTCAACACAAGGGAGAGGGGTTTTATTTCCCCCCCCCTCCTTTATTAACAGATGCTTCCAGGGCACTCCAGCAGCAGAATGAGATCTGATGAAAACCTAATGATTTAAATGATTCTTAACTCCTTCTCTTTCAGCAGCTGCTCGCTTATATGCACCAACTGCATATAAGCACCGAGGACTAAGCGGGCGGCCAGGCCAACCAGAAAGGGGTAACTGTGCAAAGTGAAAAATCCCTTGGGAAAGTTTAGGCCACTGGAATTGGATGCAGCCTCTCCATCTGTGGCTCCAAAAATGTGTTCTTGGTTTGGTGTAGATGTGATAGCTGCAAGAAGAGCATCCAACGCCTGATGGGTGGTTAGATAGTGATGGAGTAAGGCTGAGGGGCAGGGGCAGAGCTGGTGTAGGGAGCCAGGGGGCTGCAGGGCAGGAGGGAGTAGTGTTAGTGGAGTCTTTAGAGAAGCTTTTATGGCACCTGCTCATGTTTTGAATGGCTCAAGCTGCTGTGGCAAGAATTAGGCACACTCAGGCAGAATTATATCAAAACTGATTAACAGAAACTGGTTAATGGTGAGCTTTTTGCACCATCCCCACGGAGGCCTCTGTTCAACAGGCTCATTGCAAGTACTTTTCCTCCTACAGTATCTAACCTTTTAATCAGATAATGGATTTCTTCCTGTTGCCACAAGTTCTACATCCCCTAAAGTTTCCGTCAGCCAGATGTCCCTGCAATCTGTGTGTATCCATGAGCTGACATATTTGTGAGCATGCCGTTTCTCATTCACATACACAGATCAGGGCGGGTGTTAGAGAGTCCAGAAATTCCAATAATTTGATCCAGTTTGAGATCAGCAGGCCAGATTTTGGCTGATATAAATCAGCGCTGACTTGGAGCACAGTCATTTTGCTCCTTTTGGGGATCTGACTCATAATTTCCAATCTAGGCCCTGGCATCTGGCTGGCGCTGTGGCAGGGCACTAAAGAAGCTGCTTGCGCAGAGCTTGCTTTGCCCATTTCCACAGCGTGACACGGCGGATGTTTGTCTTCAGTGATGTGCGCTGTGCCCCATCTTAAACCTGCTGAGGTAAATTTAACGGAGGCAGGAAATAATGACACTCCTACCTGGCAACCTGGCCATCACGTTGCAGTTAAAGCCCTTTTGCTTTTAAAAGAAAGGACTTGGACTGCAGTGACTTTTGTTTGCAGGTGATCAGAAAATGCAGTTTTTCACCTCGGAGACAGCAGCTTCACTTTTTAATGCTGTGTTGAAGAGTGAGAACCCTTCAGCTAGCTCTGAAAAAAGGTGCTGCTCTCATAAACAGCACCCTGTTCTTCAAGGGCAGAGGGGTTTTTTTTCTTTAAAAGTCACCCCTGTTTTCGTGCACAATGCATCAGAGATTGCTTGATCATCAAGTTCAGGTCACAACACAGGTGAAAATGGGTATGTCTGCTTGGTTGGGATCCAAGAGAAGACTTCGACCTGTGGCAGCTGACAATCGGACAATAAGCTACTAGACAAAGCAGGGAGGGCCCATCCTGGCCCTTTTCCTTGGTAAGATCCCATTCTGCTTTTAGCTGGAGATGTCACGCACAACCCCAGTTACAACGAACTCTAATGGTGTTATTCCTCCTCCCTTTCCCTGCCTGTAAAATGCCATCTGGGAAGGAGGGTTCCCACAAATTTGCAAAGTCTCTGGCCAGCTGAGGTGATGTCCTGTGACTTAGCGCGGCTGGTGCTGGAGGCAGTCCCCTAGCACTCCATCACAGCAGGAGTCCCCCTGCCTGGCTCAGCTGGGCTGGAGGAGCCACGGGTGAGGAAAGCACCGGTGCAGCTTCATAGCAGCTTAGTGTGAATGGGTGCTAAGCTGCAGCCAATACGGTAATGAGGAAATCCTTCATGTGTGAGTTAGATTGATCGGGTGCATCGATGTATCATTGCAATTTTAATTGTAGGAAGTCCTGTGTGCTGTTTCCCTCCTTTCCTCCTCCCTGTTGTTCCCTTCCCTTGAGTCAAACGTGGCTACTGGTGGCTACTGGCTAGACTCTGCTGTTGTCAATACGTCGTGGGTGCACAATGCTCATCTTACAGTGGATGAATGGAACAAGGGTCTGGAAGGGATCTCACAAGCTGGCTAGTCCATATCCCTGCATAATGGCAGGGTCAGCTCTTCCCAAGTCATTCCTGACAACTGTTTCTCTAGCTTGTATTGAAGGACTCCACACCCTCCCAGGGCCATTTATGCTCGTGCTTCATTATCCTTGTGGTCCTTCCTGAGGTCTAACTGAGTCTTCAGTTCGAGACCATACCTTCTTGTCCTCATGAATCAGATGCAATCATCTGTTACTTTATTTTGTTGGAGCCTTGGCCATGGTTTCATCATTTTTATTGTGCCCTCCTTCAGTCTTTTGTAAGCTAAGCAGGTCCCACTGGTTTTGTCTTTCCTTGTAGCTCATGTGTCCTAGATATCTGGTCATTCTCCTGCTCTTTTCTGGACTCCAGTTTGTCCATATCCTTCTTGCCCTTAGTCCTCTGTTCTTGTCCTGCTCTGGCCTTCCCAGTGGATTCCAGTTTGTCAGATAAACACGTTAGCAATCTGTTGATTACAAGTCACAGTCTGACTGTAGGTAATGCAAATACGGGAAAGCATTCATGATCCCATCAAATCAACAGATGTCAGCTGATTGTCTGCTGATTTCCCACCCTGGGGCTTGAACCTGGAACTGGCCTGGCAGCCAGTTGTTCTCAGCTGGAGGAGGGAAACAGGTATGAAACCAGCTGTCTGCCTTTTGGCCAGTCCACAGATGGATTTGTGCTACTGCCAGTGCAGTTCCCATTTGCCCCCATCATCCTCAGCAGCTATGGAAGTCATTCCTGGCTGCTACTCAATAGCTGAGCCATTAGGTGACAAGTGGTGACTGTTTGAGACTGGGACAATTATTCTGTGTGGTGCCCTAGTTTTACCTTTGCTGTATGGTGCTCCAAATATCATTTCACCAATAGCATACACCACTGCTACTACTTAGAAAGTGCCTCCCAAGCTGAGCCACCCAGGGTGCAGGGATTGTTGAAAATACATCACAGAGATTTATGGCAAGCCCAGTTATCCTCTTTTTATTACAAAAAATCTCTATCTATTTCAAGGATATTCTTGGAGAAGCAAGAAGAGACGAAAAAAAAACCCATCTCACTCCCATGTGCTCTCTCCCATGGAAAACCAGATCGTAACCTTCACACGTGCACTTACCTCAGAAGTTCACCATGACATAGCTGCACTGAAGTCAGAGCATCTCATCGGTTCCTGCTCAAATTGGCAGAGTTATACAAGGGACTGATCTGGCCCTGCTGCCTGTGCTGCACACAACGCTGATACTGAGCCATCTACAACCCAGCCAGCATGCCTGCAGACTGAAGGTTAAGCTGGCAAAAAAAGACCTAAGGTCTGACAAACTGCCTGCAGTTTGTTCACATGCACATTCTCTTGTTCTCCCCCTCCCTTCCCAGCTCCCCCCTGACCTTGCTTCCTTGAACTTTGGCCAAATATTGTCTCTCATTTCCAGAGAGAGAGAGGTTTTTATACCATTTCCCCTGCTGCTACTTCACTGTAGCCTGATTTTAATGGCCTTTGAGATTGCACCATTGAGATGCTAGACCAGGGGCTTTGCTTTTAGAAGCAGCCTTTCATATCCCTAATTTCTTTTCTTTCCTCTTGCATTTCATCCTCCTTTCTTGCATTTTTTCTGAGCAAGTATTGACTGTTTGAACCCATATATGATGCTGTTGGTGAATAGGTCATTTTTGTGTCTTGGGGAGAGAAGGAAGAAGCACCCATCCCCTGTCTAGCAAGAGGGTCTGGCAAGCTGATTTCTTCCCATCCTTGGGATCTCGCAGTACAGGAAGGCTCAGAGGTGAAAGCAGCTGAGAGAAGCTGGGGCTGGAGATAAAGGGTGAGAGCCTGTCTGTGCTGCTGTACTGTCCAGACAGCAAGCGATGCTGGATGCAGGAGAGGGGTGGCTGGGAAGCACAAGCACAGGCAGAGCAGTCAGCTCAAAGGCTAGGAGATGTAAGCAGCCCATTTCAGCTGGTGGCTCAGGGGCACAGTGAGCAAATATGACCCCAAAGCGATCTGCAGGATTAGCCAGGATGCTCGGGCAGAGCAGGAGCCTTGGCTCATTCACCAGCACAGAGGGAATTTCTGGGCTGTTGGGAGCCCATGCTGGGCAGAGCAGGGCAGAGCAGAGCAGAGCAGCAGGGCCAGGGGATCACGTACCAAGCAGCATCTCCAGGGAAACCCATTAATACAGCAGGTAAGGTTCCCAGCTGGTGTGAATTGCACTGGCTGTCTTCAAAGCAAGCAGGGTGACACCAGCTGGGAGCATGACCATGAGAGGAAAGTTATCTTAAAATCAGAAGGGACCACATTGCCCTCCTTAGACTTTCTTTGAAACAGGGGTGCTCCATACAGATGATCTCCCTCTCTCAGAGCAGATTTTCCTCCCTGTTAAAGAGGAAAAAAAAAAAAAAGTGCCTTTGTTTTAACTTCTATTTTGAGTGAAAGGGAAAAAATGCAGCTGTTCCCAGAATTGCTTGCAATAGCTCCAGTAACTGAGTAACTCACGGGTTTTCTGTCTCTTACATGATTGTTTCCGTCCTGCATGAAGAAAACCTTGATGTTCTGCTTAGGAGCAGGGGACTGAGGGAACAGCTTTAGCGTGGTCTTATTCTTGGTTGGCTCTGGCTCTGGCAAGCGACCTTAGTCCCCGCTTGCCTCATTTTCCCTTTCTCTGTGTTCCTGGATGTCAAGAGAATTAATTCTGTAAGCACTTTCCCGCCCCCACTGTCTGGTATTGCTGTGAAGTTAGTCCATGCTCTCTTGCAGCCACTCTGCGTTGGCTGCAGTGCTGCGTTTGCCCTTCAGCTGAGTCCAAGTTCTTCACTCATCACTTTTCCTCTTACCTAAGCTTTACAGGTGCCAAAGCTGATCTCTCTCCCTCTCCTTGCCCACAGTCCTATGTTAACTTCCAGTTCCTTCTCTGGAATGAGCAGGTGAAAAAATCTTGGGAAAGTCTAGGTTCCCGAGTAATTCTGGCTTGAAGACTGACAGCCCAGCAAATATACAGCAGTGGGAAGGGGAGACACAGTCTGTTGGGATCATCTGTCCATCAGTCAGCAAGAATGTAGTGCTTTATTCACTTACTGCATCTTCTCATGTCATAAAGCACAGTCCAAATGAAGGCTTGGGGAAAATGGATTTCATACTCCATAAAGAGCCCATTTCTTGCACTGCTGGGTAAGACCATGAACTTCTTTGAGTGGGCTCTGCTGTGCTGGAAATTAAAGAGACCTGAATGTCTGGCGTTAACAGTGAGCAAAACATGCTGCTGATCTAGGCCCTGCTCCTAACACCGTGTGCTGAGTACCTGGGGACACCACAGCCTTGTAAGGCTCTCCTTTACTTAATGATAATGGCAGGATACTTCGGATGTGGTGGACTACAGGGAAATGCATTTGTGTTTTCCAAACAAGTGTGGGATGATTTATCTAGGGAGGGTAAAACCACTAGCTATCTTGGGCTGGAAAGTATGTCAGGATTTCATTCTGCTCATGATCCCTTAGCACAAGAAGAAAGTGGAAAAGGAGAGAGAAAAAGAAAAACATTAATAAAGAGAGAATCTAAGCCAGAAGCTACATATACAGTGGTGACCTTGACACAGGCATATGCGAGGGCTCCGAAAGTGATGAGGAGGTGTTTCGCTAAAGCAGGACTTGGTGGGCATGCATGGTGAGTGGACCTTAACTTTTGAGGCTGGCAGGAATAGGTCTGAGGAAGTTGCAGTGGGGAGAAGGAAAATATATCAGCTGCTGCAGTTCCCTGCTTCTCTCTGCCATCAGGCCGTGTCCAGAGCTGTACAGGCTGCTTGGGGATTTTGGCCACCTGCCCTGGCTGCTAACATGCCCTGAAGGACTGGTGTTAGCCCCTCTGACCAGCTCCGGCCCAGAGAGCTTTTGCCCTGTCCCTCCCACTCCACCCCGCAGTGAGCTGGTTATGGAGGGGTCTGACACCACGTCCGCTCCCTGTAAGGGCTGTGTGCACTCGGAGTGTTTCTGAGGGCTGGTCAGACTGTTTGCGGTGATAAAAGGGTTGAAGCATTGCCTGCAACTGGAGCTCCACATGTAAGTTATATTCCTTCGGTGCACCCAAAGGACACCAAACTCGTCCTACAGATCCATGTTTTCACCTCGTGTGGCCTTTTTTCCAGCCAGTTTGTGCCTGACTTGCATCTTAGATACAGCTTATTTTGTTGCTGGAATTAGGTTCTTGTCTCAATAGGTCATGAGCCTTTATGCCACCAGCTCTGGTAAATGTTTGTCAGCTAAGATAAATGCAGCATTATTTGGAATAAGCATCCTGGTAACAGACAGCAGGATACGGCCCTGCCCAGAAAAGAGCTTGGAGCTTAGAGATGGCTGCTCCTCCTGGCAGCCCTAGTTTTCAGGGTGGATTTCATCCCTAGTGCATCCCTAGTGCATGTTGTTATTGTTCAGTACACTTGCAAAACCTTGGATTCCACACAGCTTTCCTGTTCCTAGCTTTAGATACGTGACTTTCATTAAAAGAGACAGACGGTGAACAGGAACTAGTCCCAGCGCAGCAAATACACTGCCAAAAACCCACGAGCCCAGAGCTTGCTCTTGCTCACCCCACTGTAAACCTTTCAGGCCACATCCTAGCCTTTTGGAGATGGGCATAAGTCCAGAGTTAACACCATCAATTGTGGTAGTGTTCATCTGGCATTAGGTAGGTGTAGCAGAGATCAGAGCCCACCCGTGCTTTTGCGTTTAGAGTTACTGTTGTGTTTAGAGTCGACCTTGGCTTGAGCAAGGGTCACTTCCAAGTCCATTTCCAATCTCCTTTCCAGGTTCTGCTGCGCTGTTTTGTTCATGTACCAGCCTCACAGCCCCATTTACATACTGCCAAATCCTTGCACTCATTTGAGGATTATCTCAAAGAGGGGGCAGCCTGCACTTGTCAGATTTCGATCTTTCCTGTAAACGAGGGTATCCCCAGAACTGTCTGTACGGTGTTGCAGGCTCCTCTGGCAGGAAAGGAGGTTGTAGTGAGGTGGGGGTCGGTCTCTTCTCCCAAGTAACAAGTGATAGAATGAGAGGAAATGGCCTCAAGTTGCACCAGGAAAGGTTTAGACTGGATGTTAGGAAAAAATTCTCCACCGAAAGGGTTGTCAAGCATTGGAACGGGCTGCCCAGGGAAGTGATTGAGTCCCCATCCCTGGAAGTGTTTAAAAGACGGGTAGATGTGGTGCTTAGGGACATGGTTTAGCGGTGGACTTGGCAGTGCTAGGTTTACGGTTGGACTTGATGATCTTAAAGGTTTTTTCCAACCTAAATTATTTTAGTATTCTATGAAAGCAGAGATGTTGGTAGCTGGCTATGCACATGACAGGAGTGAGCAATTTTTGCTATAGCTGAGCTGCCAGACAGACAGACATGATTGCACTTCGGCTTAGTTTGACTGTCCAGCATCTTAGCCCAAACCTGCTCTCAGGAGCGGTCCAATGCTGTAAACAGGGACAGCTGATGCACTGGCACATAATGCACATATTCCTCTTGGCGCTGTCATGGAGCTGGTAATCTGCACCAGAACAAATGCTGGCGATCACAATGTCATAAATTGTCTGCGACAGATAGGTTACCTCAGTTCTTCTGTCAGGGCCTGAGTCTCTGCAAGCTGAGCAGAAGAATCAGCCTGTATACCTTGGGCTGCAATGGAGCCAACACTGCTGGGGCTCAGGGGATGTTGGGTCATTTATCTGCTCACGCCACTGATGGACATGGCAGTTCTTCCCTCTTTAGGTTGCCTCAAGAAAACTTGGTGATTTTCTATTCTGTGGAAAAAGCCATTGATCTTATCTTAGGTCTTTAACAGAAACGGCGTTCTTGGGCATCTTCTTCATTTTCTTTCAAATTTCTGCTTCTAAATAAGCGAAGAAAGAAAAATAGCGCATGTTAAGCTGAGCTCCACGTACCTGAGAGCAGAGCAGGAGCCAAATTGCTGGGAGTGGTGGAGACCACGTATGTGAATGAATTGGCACGTAGCTAGGCTGAACTGGGAGTAGTAGAGAGCCTGTGATGGATTGTGCAAGGGTAGTGTTGGATGGCACTAGAACAGGACCAGGGGGAGGGAGATGCACCTCTCTTTCTGTGCAAAAGAGGTTGAAGGAGGATTTGCATATGTTGCGTGCGTATAGCTGGGAGTGGAACAGTAATTAGGAGTAAGTGAAGGTGAAGCTGAAAGAGGAATTTCATGTTCTGCGGAAGATCTTTCCATGTAAGCCATTGTTCAGAAAGGTTATTAGCAGGCGGCAGTACAAACTGTCCTGAGCCGCACGCTCTGCCTTTGTCTGACTACAGGATTTTTACAAGCCTTTTTTTCTTTGAGAGCTGACAGCATAATGGTCCTGGACAATGCCAAATCATCATCTGCACACTCGCTAGGGGAGCTAGGCTTTTATATGAGAGCGAGGAAGATAAAAACAGCACACTCAAAGCAGGACAGAAATGACTGAACAAGGGAATGAGAGAAGAAGGGAGAGACTTAAATGCCGTTTGCTGGGCTGGCTGTTTTTTTCTTCCCTTTAATTTTTTTCCCCTCCCCTTCTCATCATATTCTGGATGTCGTCTTCCAGAACTGCTTCAGTCACTTTGTGAGCCTGTGTTTGCAGAGCACGAAGGCCCTGGTTTTGAGGTAAATACCAAATAGATGCTTAAAAAAATGGAGGGGGGAAGCCCTATATAAGGGAAGCTTGGGACAAATGTTGTGTCTCCTTCCCCAGGCAGCATTTCTGCTCCTGGCAGGCAGCCCTACAGACTGCACCTGCAGTTGGACTCCACCAAAATGCTTCTCCAGAAGTATTAAGTGAGACCTTTCAGGTCAGGTCCTTAAACCAGGCAGGTTTGAAGTGACCAGGGCCGGGAGGGTTCCCCGACCCCTCCCCACCACCAACAGTAACTGATGCCTGCACCCCAGAGCAGCCACGGCTGCGCCGTCCCTGTTGAGCTCCCGGCTGGCGGCCAGTTTCAGTCCAGGAGAAGGGACTTGGTTACAAGTACCGCCTGCTGACCGGGAGCGGGTTCACCTTCTAAGACTCAGACAGAAAGCCAAACTTTTCTAACGCTCAGGCCTATTAAGAAAGATCAGCATTCAGATACTTGCTTTCAGACTCCCAGGGTGGGTGGGTGTGTGCGGGGGGTGTATCTCTAAAGCCCACGTTCCTCCCCTCCGTTCCCTTATCTCCCTTCCCGGAGGCTTCCTGCGCATCCCTGACTGCGCGGTTCCTTTCATAGCATGGCAAGGCGGGGAGCGACAATCAGTCTGCTCCTTTTCGTCCGCTTCCCTTACAAAGATTGCAGAAGCTGTTACAGTCGTTAAGACCGAAAAGAAACTGCCGTGAAGCATTTCTGCTGCCAGTCTGTGTTTGGTAGGAGGAGGATTTCCTTCAATCAGCGGGTCCCTAAGTTGCCCCAGATATACAATGCGTGCTGGCAGGGATGGCATCAGGCTTCATCAGCTTTCTTGTTGGGAACAAGCTCCATACAGTAACCCTGTCAGGCAGGAATAAGGCAACATATTGCAATTCGTGTCGGTAAACGCTTTGTGCTGTTCTATGTTACTATTAAAGATATGATTGTGTCTGGCATTATGTAGTATTTTACAAATGTTTTAGGACATTTTAGCTCACTGTACCAGTCGCATTGTCTGCATGCCTTCAGCAACAAATCCAGGCGCCTTACTAATCTCAAGTCCAGCTTTACAGGGCAGGGGGAATCCTCTAAAATAATGTCATCCTTCTGCATATAAAAACATCAGAGCTTTTTGATGTGTTTTATCTTAGACTCTTCCAAGGCTGATACAAAAGGGGGAGCAGGAATTCTTTCCCCTTCCTAATGGGTAAGGCTTCTGCTCCCACTGAGGTCTGAAATACCGCAGTGTAAAGATTTAACAGAGAGAGAACTAGAAATCCTGCCATGAGCAATGGGAGTTTGGTGGGGAGGCAAAGAGATATTTCTCTAGATAGCTGCTTTGCTTCTCCTCAGTGGTTTGAGACTGGTTATGAGCGTGGGGCTGGGGTATTACAGATGGAGAGAGTCTGGGTGTCCTTATGTATAGCTCTACTCTTTGCCAGTAACTGTCTTTGCCAGTATCTTTTGCCAGGCTGCTAAGATTAGCTACTGTGGCTGCAGTGTCAGAAGACCCGGGGATCAATGTTAGGAACCTCACCCAGTGTCTGGAGCCCTTTCTGGAGATTTTTTCTGGCTTCTTGTGTGCTTCCTTGCGAACAATTTGCTTTGCAAAGAGCCTCAGTTTTGCTTTATTACTCGATTGCATATAAAGAGCTAATTAAAAATGGGTAACAATAACCATGTAATTAACATTACATTTGTTATCATCTAAGTCCTGTATTGACTGCTGATGTTTGGCACAGGCACTGATGTGCCATTTAAAAAAAAAAATAGACTGAATGAAAATTTCGCTTTTGGAGATTTTTTTAAGATTTCAGCAGTACAGCAAATTAGTGGTACCATACTAACTCTTTCTCAGGACTTAGATTGAAACCCAGAAGCAGCTAGTCAGTCTGAACACATTTTCTAAAAGGAGCTCAGGTGCTGGGCTCAGGATTTCCCGAGCAGCTCCTTTTCCTTTCAGGCTCCAAAGGAAGGAATAGTTTTTCTAGCCCAAGGTGTGCTGCCCTTTTTGACCTTCTGGCCCAACCACAGCGGCAACTCAAGAGAGTGGGCTGCTCTTGAGAAGGTGCCCTCCTGTGTGAACTGGGCTGTCCGAAACCTCCTCCCTGCCCCTGCCACCAAACCAGGTGGTGAATTGAAGAAACAGAGTCATCCCAGGGAACCGTACCGCAACCCAGAGCAGAGTCTGCTGGTCTTCAACGTGCTGCTGTGATGCACTGAATAGCAAGGGGGAGCCAGCCTGTGCTCCAGCCAGCCATTGCCTCTCTCTGGGAGGAGAACTGCAATGACTACGATAGTCCTCAGTATTTTGAGGAGAGTAATTATTGTCTGTGCTGTTACATGCGTAGGGTCGTGGCAGTGAGGTGAAGAAGGGAGTCTGAGAGCAGGACCACCAGTGTGTGCCTGCGTCCTCCAGAAACAGGCTGTGCAGAAATGTCTAGGAGAGAGGAAGCCAAAATAAAAACCAGTTTCTTTGTCTAAAATGGAGATAAACAGCTAGATAAGTGTCCAATCAACCAACAATAGAGAGGAAATCATTTCTCTTGGGCTGCAGAAAAGGTGCTTAGGAGATGGAGAGACAGGCAGACAGGCAGCAGCAGTTTCCCAAGCATTAAACATTTTTTCTGGCCGTTCTTCTTCCACTGTGTCAGGAGGTAGCAGCTGCAGCCTGCCTGCAGGTCATTCCCACTGGGGCCCTTCCTTCTCCAACAGGCTGGTTTCTCACCTCAGTCTTACCCCATCCCTTGCCTGCTTGCTACCATGGAGTTGTCTTCTTCTGGGAACCTCCTTGCTGAGGCTGAAGGCAGAGGCATTCTGGATGGCGTATTGGCTGAAGGGTTCCTAAGATTTGTGGGTGAGTTTTTTTTCCTCCCCCTTGCCTTCCTCCCCTCATGCTCTTGCATTACCCTTCCTCGGCCAAATGGCTCCTGCTTGCAGGAAAGTGGTAGGTACTGCACGCACAGCATCCCCCCGGGAAGCTGTGCCAGCTGATGTGCTATACTGTCAGGAGAGAGTAGGCCAGTGTGCTCTACGCTCCTGCTTAAAAAAATGAAATGTGCAATATTTTATTTATGAAAATTCTGGTTTTTTTCTTTTCTCCCATTTCCAATGTTGCTGTCCAGCTCCTGTCATAGTCCTTTGCCAGTCCCTTCACTCTGAGCACTTAGGTCTACTTTAAAATGTTTTCAGGCCTCCCTTTTAACCACGTAGTACAAAAATCAAAATGTGAGGGAGCTCCCACAGCCTCTCTGCAGTCTTTCTGCTCTTTGGCCTCCGACCAGAGCAGTCCCTCCCCAGAGCAGGCAAAGGGGGTATTAAGTAAGGAACAGGGGGGCTGAGCCAGTTCTGTTCATTCATTCATTTCCTTTAGCACTGCTGGTGTTCACCTCTAGGGCAGTTTTCTTAACAGGATGGGGGGGGGTACGTAACCATACGTGAGTGTGCATGGCACTGCACAGAGGTCTGCCTGGCAAATATGTTCTTGCAGTACTAACCATGAATGCCAGGAATCGTAGGAAAAAAGAGAAAAGCCCCCACAAAATCTGAGGCTAGTAAATAAGAATGAAAAAAAAACCCTATTTACTGTCACCAGACTGGGATGAAAGGAAACTGTTGCTACTGAGCCCCAGGATAAAAAGAGAGACCTCCCTACCTCACACCTCCTGCGGAAAGCTGGGCTATAGATAGAGGGTTTGCATTGTGCTCTCTCCACTGGCAAGCTGGGAGGCTGCTGGGCTCGTCAGGGGAGAAGGAAGCTGAGACGAAGGCCCTGCTGGTAACAGTGGCCTCTCTTAGCTTCCCAAGTCAGCACTATCCACTGAATTGGGGAAGGAGAGAGGCAGGCCCTGTGCTGCCACAGTTTGTACTAGAAAGGAAGAGATAAGTCAGAGATGAAAGGGAATGCACTGGTCAGTCCTAGTAGCTTGAAATAAATTGCTGCATTCTTGTCAGCAAATTACCTTTTTCTGCAACCACAGCCCCCTCCTCCCCTCCGCCCCCACCACAGATGCCTCCCCCTTCTTCTCCATCCATCTCTCCTGAAACCTCTTCCGTGTTTGCCTGATGCTCCATTACGTAGCATCGCCTGAGCATACTGAGGAACATATGGCTGTCATCTGTGGCTCATTACTTGAAAGGCCAGAGATCAGACCCACTCCCTTGAGTTGGCCTATGCCATCCTGTCCAGAAAAGGGACATGCCAGCACCTCTACCTCCAGCACCCCTCACTCTCCCATGATGGCAATTCTGGCAAGGTTTCCAAGAGGACAGCAAGACACTGTCGTGGGCAAAGATGGCCTTGCCGTCACCTTTTGTGCTTTCTTTGGGAACAAGAAACTTGCCTTATACATGTGTGCCTCTGTCTTTAGTCTCCGTCTCCGTACACTCCCCGTGCAAATCTCCTCTTCCGTCCCTACACCTCCCAGGGATCCATCTCTTAGCACTGCACGCCTGGTGGTGCAACTGCTCCTCTCCAAGGCCGTGGTCAGCTGAGTGCAACCAAGTGCAGTTTGGTCTCAAATAAGCCAGTGTGCTGGGACATAGATGTCACTGGGGACTGAGGAAAATGGTTGCCTTGAGGGTGTAATTCATGTAGCTCCAGGAGTGTGAGTGCACATGTGTCTGGGTGCAGGGGGTCACTTTGGGGCTGCCTGTCAGAGGCATGGGAGCACTGAGAAGGAGGAGGCAGCCTCTCCTTTACCTCCTGCTAACCATGGCTGTGGGGCAGCAAGGTCACTGGCTGAGGGGGTCCAAGGGCCATGGGAAAGGGCAAGTGTGCAAAGGACAGCAGGTAAAAAATCAGCATGGGGTGGATTCAGACTTCCTTTAGCTCTAGTCGGGGTTGTTCCTGATTGCTGGTTTGATTTTTGCCTTTGAAACCCCAGGACTGGGCAGATGTCTAAGCAGTGTGTCCCAGGCTGTCGCTGAATAGTTGTTCTCTAAAGCTTTCCATCACAGGAGATGTCGAAGCTGTGTTTCAAGCTGGCCAAAGCCAAGCAGATACTCGCTGTAATGCAGATCCCGTCCAAGTCAAGGCAGTATGCCGACGCCAGCTTTGAGAAGGCCAGCAGAGCCGTGCTGTCCGAGCAGCGCCCATCAGAAAGCACCGTAGGGAGCGGCACGTTGTTGCTGACTGAGAAAAGGGCACGCAGCTCCTTATTTGCCATATGCCAGTCCAAGGCGCTATCGGAGAGCCATCTGTGGGTCTGCACCCAGTTAGTGCTGCCTCAGCCTCTCCACGCAGAAAGACAGCCTAGGAGTGATGACTACAGAGAAAATAATTATAACGGAAAAACAAACAAACTGAAAGAGCTGCTCAGAGCTCCTGCAGCACTGCACAGTCTGTTCAGGAAGGCTATCATGTCGGAGGAGAGCAGTGTTTGACCGATGGAAGCTGATTTGTGTTACTGAAAGAACATGTAATGTCATATTGGATAATATCATCCCTTTCTCTGTGTCTGGGTAAATCTCTGAGCTTTTGATTTCCCTTGGCTTATCCTGCTGTGACACTTCCCACGCAGTGGCATGGGATAAGCTCCCTTACCTCTACGCTGCTTGGGGGATGATTTTTTTTTTTCCCTTTATCAGGGCACACTCCAGAAAGGCATTGGATACTGGGCTAAATCTGCCCTCTTAAGATTTTACTTAGGGGGAAAAAAAACCCCGAAACGTAAAAGCTTTTAAAAAGCTTAGAGAGATAGTAGGCAAGACAGTGCAGAGCTGTGCTCCTTGGTCTCATCTCCTGGGTGCTGCTGGCTGCAGCGTACCAGCAAGCTGCAGCAGCTGTGGGAGCAGCTGCCCTCAGCCTGCAACAGTAACGCCACCGTTAAAAAAAAAACAAAAAAACCCAGAAATGCCAGAAATTATGTTTGTGACGGCACTGCCTGTGCCAGCTGAGCTGAGCTTGCCCTGCGAGGAGCCACAGGCAGCAACGGCAGCCAGTGTGTGATAAGGGATGCAGAACCAAAGTCTCTCTGGAAACCCATCAGCAAGGGCTGTCTGGGTGGAGGACGAAGCAGCACAGCCCTTACTGCAGCAGGGCGGGCACAGCCAGCCGAGGCGGCCACTCGCTCTGGATCAGGCCCTGGGCAGGATGAGCTGGGAGAATCACAGCTTTCCTGCTAGTAGTTTTGGGGGGCAGGTTTTGTCCAGCCTCGCTTGCAAATGTTGTTGTCATTGCTCCTCACCAGGGAGGAGGCATAGGCAGCCAGGGAAGCAGTTTGTCTGTCACCATGGGAAAGGGGACCAGTAGCACCATGCTGAGGGCAAGCCCCAGTGAAGGGCTGTGAATCCACAGTGTACGTGCACTGAGACATGGGAGGGTATTCAGTGGTGATGCTCTCCCATTGCTCAGCCACGCTGCTCATGATGGCAACTCAGTGCCATTAGGCAGAGAGAGGATGCGCTCAGCCTGTTCCAGACTGGACAAGTAGCATGGCCATGCCCTTGGGACAAGAAATCGTGATGGCAACTGAGAAGGGTGCGGGAGCGCATCTTGCTGTCACCCTGACCACCACATGCTGCCATTGCCCCAGCTCCATCAACCAAGCTGGGCTCTCAGCTTGAGGCACTGCCGGAGGGGAGCCATCATACTGGCCTGAGACTGCGACAAGTGGCCCCCTGGGGCATGTCTCCCTCTCTACTGGCTGCACAGGGAGGGAAAGACACCTTGCTCAGGCCAAGCATGGTTTTTTTGAAAGTGAGATGGCCATCAGGCTCTCTGTGCTCTCCTAGACCAGGGCTTGCACCAGTTGTTCGGGGAGCTACTGGAAGCCCACCCTGGGCAGAGGACGCAGCCCCTTCCTCTGCTGTCTGCAGTCCTTCCCCAGCACGTGGCACTTCTGACTACAGCCTCTTCAGAGCTAGAGCTACCCGAGGGAAGGCACTGAGCTTAGTCTTCCCTCCCCTGCCTGCCTGATCTTCCAGCTCTTCCCTCCCCTGTGCCAGCGGTGCAGCCTGGGGGCAGAGCAGCTCCCTAATGTGGAGCTCAGGTAGGGAATACAGGCGCTGCCTTTTCAGGGGCAGCTGTGAGGAAGGTGGCATATGTCCCTCATCATTCTCCTCTGGCGCCCCTGGC
The DNA here is from genome assembly GCF_000687185.1 of Egretta garzetta. NCBI lineage: Eukaryota > Metazoa > Chordata > Aves > Pelecaniformes > Ardeidae > Egretta > Egretta garzetta. Next base: position 1,196,601 of record NW_009258260.1, read on the forward strand.
AGAAGGAGCACTGTTGCATTACGCCAGCATTTAAGAAATAATAATAATTAAAAGCTTTCTGATGAACATGGTTAATTTCCTATTCTAAAAAGCTGCTAAGGCAGCGCCTTTTGTGCATTAGCATATTTGCAAGGTTAATGTAGTGTACTTAATAAGATAAATAATGCTTGTCATGATATTTCAGGCCAATTTTAAGGGGAGGGAATAAAAATATTTTGCTTAACATCTTAAGTTTTTGCCTGGTCAACTTTAAGTTAACTGCTGAGCTACCACTGAGTGTGGAGGTATGTTGGTCACTTCTCCCCTTGCCAGGTGTGCACCAGCACTTGCAGAGGGTTAAAGGAGACTGTCAAAGCACAGATGGCATGGGCGAGCTTGAAGCAGGCTCTCGGTGACTGCCGTGATAGACATCACTTGGGGAACGGAGATAGGAAGGGCATTAGGAAGGCAGCAAAGCCATAACAGGCTGAAGGAAAAGGATATGAGATCAGGGACAATGTCTACAACTGGGCAGGAGGCGGCGGTGGTGCCGACCTGCAGGAGAGGGTCTGAGGCTACCAACAAGGATGGCGAGCAGATGGCAGCAGTAATAAACCAGTGATGGATGCAGTGGGACCACAAGGCTGGAAGAGGTAGTAGGGGCTTTTTCACCAAGTCAGAACTTTTTTTTTTTTTTTTAATGGCCTACTTCAACCCTTAACTTAATGTTTTATTTTCCTCTGAACGTCCAGAACCAGGGAAGCATTTGAAAAATCCCCATGCAAAAGACACTGTGGGCCATGGGAGACAGTCATAAGCCTGCTTCCTAGCTGCCAGCCCTGGGCAAGTCTCAGGTAATGATTAGCAGAGAGCCCTTGTGTTCCTAACGGTTTCTCTTGTCTCCTCTTCTGCAGAATGATTGCTTTCTTAGGCTTTTTAATAATATACAGTAAAAGCAGCTGCATCCTTAGATAAATGAGGCCACAGTGGGCAAGGAAGAAAGAGGAGAGAACTTCCCAGGCAAATGATCCGGGGCACCTGGCTTGCTACTCCCACATACCCTTCCTTTCTCTCCCCGCCTCCCCCCGACCAGTAACGCAGACCAACCAGCTCATTATTTTCTCATAATGATGAGGAGAGGGAGGGAGAAGCAAGCCAACAAAACTGACGGTGTTTGCTATGTAGGAAATTAATAAATAGATATGCCACACAGATACACGCCACAGTGAAAGGATAGAAGGACAGGTAGATATTTAGCCAGCTCAGAAAGCTAGACCAGTATGATGAAAGAAGAGAGGGACAGCAGAGGCAGCTGAAAGATGGGGGAGTAGAAGGGGTGGGAGAAATAAAATAGTGAAACCATAATGCACAGTGGGGAGAGAAAGATAGAGTAACAAAGATGAAGGGGGGAGAGAGATACAGGTGAGGAGGATGGGTAAACAACGGGTGGATGAGTCCAGCAGAGAAAGGAAGGAAGAATACATTGTTGTAGGTGTCCAAGGGGGGAGGTAGCAAAGGGGTGGAGGACCAGCTACAGTGGGTAGATTGATTTTGATGTTAGCTATATTGCAGGTCAAACACAGTCCTCACACCACATCGCCTCCACATCTGTTTCTTCTTCCACCTGCCTGTCAGCCCCCTGCTGTGTCCTAGATTTTTTCAGCTGGAGCACCTCTTCGGGCTTGGCACGGACTGTCTGTCTGCCCCGGGGTGGGGGGAGACCAGAGCACCAGGTGAGGCACGTACTGGCTGGCGTGCCCCGCAGCACCAATGAACCCAGGCTCAGGGCAGCCTTACAGAGGTACGGCTGTCAGGAGCGTGAGCATGTTACCGCCGGCATCCCCCCTCTCCTGCCCCATCTCCTGGGGACAGGGAAATCAGGTGGATGCCTGGAAGCCCGTCCTGTGAAGGGAAAAGGGCTTTGAGCACAGCACCCGGTGCCAGAGAGATGCCGGGGTAAACCTGAGGGGCTGCCTGGCTGGATGGATATGGGGCAAGCCATCCCGCCCTGCACGGCACCTGTAAACTGGAGGTGGTGTCAGCCCACCTCGCTGCAGAACACAGGGAAAGGGGCATTCACAGCAGCACTGCAGGCTTAGCCTCTCCAGGCGTTTTGCTGCTGCGACGGTGGCCTGCGTCAGGCCAGCAGCTGGCTGCCTGGCGCTGCAGAGGGAGCCATTTCTTCAGCCTCGTCTCTGCAAATGGCATCGCTTAGCTGAACCCCGCTGTGCCGTGGGGGTTTCCCTCTGCCCTGGCCTGCTGGACCCAGACATCAACCTGGGGCAGCCCAGCGCGGAGCAGCCTGCGTCCCCCGGCAGCAGTCCTGCTGCCCAGCAGCCACACAACGCCTGGCTGAGATGCGCTCGTCCTCCAGCACGGGGCCGACGGCCCTCGATGGAGAGCCTCCCACCTCCGCAGAGCTGCAGCCCACTACGGTCTGGGAGCAGCCTATTAAAGAAGAAAACAAAACCAGCCCCCCACCGCCATCCCAGCTGATGGTTTCTTTCTCTGTCTGGGGTGCCACGAACAGCGGCACTTACAAAACTTCAAAAGGGCTCTGCTTCCCTGCCCTCGGCCCCGGCAGCTCTGCAGGGCTCTGGCAGAGGCGTGCCCACACAGCCCAGGTGCCAGCCGAGGCAGGAGGTATCTCAGCACATCCCGGTGCCTGGGCAGATGGAGGAGTGGGTTGGCCCGCCCTGGGAGTTTGGGTAGGTGGCGGGGGCAGTGTGCTGTCTCAGAGGCTGCCCAGCTGAGTGCTGCTCACAGCTTTCCTGGGGAGGAGCACCCCCCCTCATCGCTCCGCTGATCCCAGTTGCATGGTGACTGCAGCCGCGCTAAGGGTAACTGCGACTGCACCTCACTCAGAGCCCTCCCTGCTCTTCCCTCCTCTCCTGTCTGTTGGCACCCGTTGGCTTGCAGTCATTTGCTGACTCTTTTTTTGTTGTTTTTCTCCATGTGCCTTCCCTCTACGTTTTCTCCATCATGTTTCTGTCCTCTGTGAATAATGCTCGGCAGTGTGGTGTGCTGCTGTGGAGGAGTTAGAGCTGCTCCAGGCAGTTAGCCACTCATCCAGGAGAGGATAAAGGAAGGGAAAAGAGAAAAGGGAAGAAAAGAGAAGGGAAGGGAAGGGAAGGGAAGGGAAGGGAAGGGAAGGGAAGGGAAGGGAAAAGAAAAAAGAAAAGAAAAGGAAAAGAAAAGAAAAGGAAAAGAAAAGAAAAGAAAAGAAAAGAAAAGAAAAGAAAGAAAAGAAAAAAGAGAAGACCCCCACCAACAGAAAAAGAAAAGTAAAATAAAATCAGGGGTTTCTCCATTCTCTGCCTCCTTGCTAGGGGTATTGGCAGAGCTGGGGGTGGGGAGCCCAGGGCTCAGGGAGCAGGGGAGCTGTAGGTGAAGCCCCAGGTGCCTTGATACAGCTTTAGGAACAAAGATGTAAATAGAAGGAGGAGGAGAACTGCCAAGGCTGTACGAAGCTGAGGATTGAGATAACGGAGGCTGATACAGTTCAAGACTGAGCTGTATTGTGTACAATGTGCCGGCTGTCCAAGCCATTCTGCCCAGTGCCATGGGCTTTGCTTTGCTCTAGAGCTCTGGATGTTGCCCTGCAGACTTCACAAACCAAGGAAATGAAGAAGAAATGTAAGAGAAAAATCAAACCCAACTATTTAAATTGTTCTGAGTGGAAGAGGAAGGAGGGCATCTTTCTCACCTTCTCATGTAGAGCCAAGTCCTCCATCACATGCAGAAACAGACACGCATGCATACGTGCATATACGCACGCAGAGCTCTTGTGGTACTCAGAAGAGCTTCAGGAGCATCAGAGAGCCCCATTCTGAAACTCCTTATATACTGGGTCCTGTTCCTAAGCCTAGTTCTTGGCTGCCCCTCCAGAGCGTGTTGGCAAGGCTCCATCAGCTGCACTGCATTGATGGGGGTGCAGCAAAGGTTAACAGTAATGCCTTGGGAAGGCTTTTGCCCATTCTGTGCATCGTATATCAGCAGCACGCTCTGAATCTGTTTATGATGGTGATTGGATAGCAAAACTTTGGGAGGGAAATGTCCCACCAGAAAGCATTTGTGCAGTAGGCATGGGAATTTAAAAATGTGAACGATGGGTGAAAATGTGAGCTGGTATTTATATATCTATGTAATGATAGCTCTTCACTAGGAAATGAAACCCAGCAGGGGAGAAAATATTCTGTGTAGATTTCAAAAGTCTTCACATGTCCATGCACTAAAGAGCATTTCTTCTCCTTCTCTTGTTCAACCCTGACACCATTGATGCCTCAGACTTGAGCAGTCTGAACTACCTGCTGTTCAAAAATCTTGAGGAGACAGCTGAAGCTCTTTGCTGCTGATGCCTTTCTTCCAAACCTTCCAGGAGCCAGATAAGAGGAGCATCCAGGCTACTTTCTGCTCCTAGGAGAGCAGGCAAACTCCCAGCTACCTCTGGTCCCTGGTGTGCACGTTGGGGTGGATTAAGGCGGCTGAGACAGGGGCCTGCTGGCCTAGGGTTGTCCGGCACCGCAGCGAGTCAGTGATAAACCTAAGTTGTGTGGGAGGTGGGAGTTCTGTGTCTGCTTAGGAGATCCTAAAGGATTTCTATTTTATAGGAAACCCTAATAGTAGCTGGTCTGATTTTTATCCATTAGTCCCTCTTTTACGATGCGAGTGCACACTCACGCAGTAGCAAATATCTCTCTGTATTTGAACCCCATCTCCTTACCTTACAGATGTAAACAAATGTTTAATTCTCGTAGCCTCACAGACCCAGTGGAACAAAAGGTGTATGAGATTTTCTTTCACCTTGTGCATCACCAGCAGAAATATCCCTGTTTCCAGTGGCAGGATTGTTCCTACTGGGAATGGTGAATGAAGCAGATGCACTCTTTTCTGATGAACCTCCTGTGTTTCTGGAATTTGAGAAAAGCATCCTTTGCCTTGAAAAATGAGTGAATCACACAGGGAATCTCTTCTACCATCTCACTTTTACAGCCAGTGTTCTGTCTATAATCAGGGTTTTTAAAGGCGAGGGAATGAAGTTTCTGAGGCAGAGGATGATGGGAATCTCTACTCTGATAAATTTTTGGACATGGAGATCGCAAATAATGGAGTCGCAGTGCTCAATATTTATTCTTGTTGAATAAACTTTAACAGCAATCACTGGAATGTAGTGGGCATATGAAGTGTGAATCAGTGAGGGAGGTCATACTGAGGATGTCCAGAATCAGAAGAAAATCAAGATCTTGGAAACCAATCTGATTTTGCTGCACATAAGTAGAGGCGGTAAGGTTTCTTTTTGCACTTGGCACAGTGAAGTATTGACGGTTCTCATGAACTCTCCACCCTGGGCGTAAATAATTGCAAAGGGAATTGATTTTGCATCATATTTTATATGTAGAAATGCACCGCTTATTAAGTGCAGTACAACATATGGTATGGAGCATGTCTATGTTAGCGTTTGAGTTTGAATCCCGACCGTGCTTGGGAAGTGTATCTCGCAGTCACAGAATCACAGAATGGCAAGGGGTGGAAGGGACCTCGGGAGATCATCTAGTCCAACCCTTCTGCTAAGGCAGGTTCACCTAGACCATGTTACACAGGACATCGTCCAGGCGGGCTTTGAATATCTCCAGAGAAGGAGACTCCACAACACCCCTGGGCAGCCTGTTCCAGTGCTCTGTCACCCTCAAAGTAAAGAAGTTCTTCCTCATATTCAACTGAAACCTCTTATGCTTCAGTTTGTGCCCAGTGCCCCTTGTCCTGTCGCTGGACACCACCAAGAAGAGTCTGGCTCCGTCCTCATGACATCCACCCTTGAGATATTTGTACATGTTGATTAGGTCCCCTCTCAGTCTTCTCTTCTTCAGGCTAAACCAGCCCAGCTCCCTCAGCCTTTCCTCACAGGGGAGATGCTCCAGTCCTCTTATTATCCTTGTTTCTCTACTCTGAACTCTCTCTCGGAGTTCCTCATCTTTCTTGAACAGGGGAGCCCAGAATTGGACACAGTATTCCAGGTGGGGTCTCACCAGGGCAGAGTAGAGGGGGAGGATAACCTCCCTCAACCTGCTGGCCACGCTCCTCTTAATGCACCCCAGGATACCATTGGCCTTCTTGGCAACAAGGGCACCCCTCTGCTGTGGTTCTCTTGCAGGAAGGTCTCTGGGAAGCTAAACCAGGAGATGCACAGACTTACCAGCTGCTAATGGTGACCAGCCCATGGGGCCTGAACAGAGCAAGTCCCAAGTAAGCCTCTGCAGCGTATATAGTGTAAACAGCAGGTGTCCAGCGCCATTTTGCTCTGTAAATCTGCTCCTTTTGCACCACAGTGTGGGTAGCATAGACACAGTGGCTGGCCGGGCTGGGCCCTCGGGGCTCAAGGACTGAGCCTTTTAAAACCAAGTACTTTTTGGCGCAGTTTTAGCCACCTTGAAATATATGAACTTGCCCACACAATCATTTCACCTGATAGTTTCCCCCACCATTGCCAAGTTCATATCGGTCGGACCTGCCTGTGTTTTGCGCTATGGTCTAGACTTACCAGCCATTGACTGCCTGGGTTTACGCTGGTCAGGTCAACAGTCCTTAATGTTGACCCCAGACCCGCAGTTCCCCCATTTCCCTTACATCAGCTGATAGTTGCTCTTTCCCCAAAGCACACTGGCAGAGCCCGGTGCTTTAGCTCTATTAGGTGAGAAAAAGTGATGTGGTGAGACCCCCTCTTACAGCGTGCTCCAAACACAGCGAAGCTGATGCTTTTCCTGATCACCTGCAGGGAGTCCTTCCGTCTAGGGCTCTTCAGCA
>NW_009258260.1:1203596-1245648 GCF_000687185.1 Egretta garzetta
TGCGTGTTGCACCCACCCTGCCTGTCCATTCCCTTGCTGCTTCTAAAATGGTGCATCCCCTAGTTCCAAGAGTACCTGCAAACACTGAGGCAGCCACTACTTTTTAGCAGTACCATTAGACTGTCATACTCTTTCTCATTTCCTTTTCGCAGCACTGCTGAGAGTCGCTACTTAGCTGGGATTTTCCAGATAACCTGATGGAGTTAGCCATCCAGAGCCAGTGACTTTCTGTGCATAGAGAGCATCTAATTCTCTTAAAGCCCATGGCAAATCACAGCGTTATTTCCTATGCAGATGACTGCTACAAAGAAGCAATTAGGAAGATAACCAGTATCTTCCCTTCCTCTCTTCCATTTTTAAAGCTGCAGGCAAAAATGGCAGCATTTTGGTTAAAGATAAGTATAAACCAAACCCTAAGGTGTTGACAACCCAAAATACTTGCCTGTTTCAGTTTTGAACTAGCATCTAGATTTGTATCTTGGATATGGTCCCTGGCTTTACTTCTTTGAATAGTAAATCTTTTTCACAGTTTGAACTGTGAATATAATTTAGCATTAATATACCGTGTATGTCTTTGATATGGCCGAAAGGGACAAGTTATGTATCTGGGTTGAAGCAGAAAGACATATCACCGCGTTGGCAGGATCTTTACCGCTTGAACGGTAAGTCCAGAAATCTAAAACACGGGAGACTTGGCAAATAATTAGATCTGGAAGCATAAAGTATGTACATACATCTAGTGGTGGTTGTCCTAGATTGGTACGGAGATCAGGGGGGGTGTTTCAGATGTGGAAGTGGGGTGCTGTCTTAGGGTGGTGGAGGAGGCAGAAGCGCGTCAGCAGCGAGGAGCCATTTTCTGCAGCTACAAGGTCTCCTCCCTTCAGGGGTCCAGCAATGGGGAGATCCTGGTTCTGTTTTGAGGTTCTTTCTTGGGTAGATTATTCTTTTTTTCTCTTCATCTTTGGAAGAAAGAGAGAGAAAAAGGTTTTCACTGTGTAAAATGGTTTATGGCTAGAAAAGTGAGCAGGAGTTCCCATCGTGATATAGTCTCGTTAAGTGATGGTCTGCTTTTCCTCCTGTTGCCTTACTGGAGAAAGAAGGAAAGAATTAGCACTCGCTAGATCTGAAGGGTAGAATTAATTATGGCTGTGATTCATTATGGGCAAAACCAGCTAAACACTTCTCTTGTTATTTTTAATTTTGCATCTGAATCGCAGAGTATACGAAACCCAAGTTAGCGTCTGAATTCCTGGGAACAACTTCATTTCCAAATGTGCATGTAGGAGAATTGCCAGGAATTGGAGAAAATGTGCAGGCAGGCAGTCCGATTTTTAAAGGACTGAGAGGTCCCTCTGTTGTTTTGCAGTTAATCATCTCAGCTGTTGGTGGTGCGAGGGAGGGATGTCCAAGGTCAGAACAAGCCAGATCACTGAGGTTTGGGTCAAGTTTGACCCGTTATTTTTTAATGTAGTCTGTGTTTTGCTCAAGAGTTGGCTAACTGTGCTTCTCCTTTTCATTTCTTTTTCTTCGGGGGGGTCACTATTATTATTACTACTATTGCTGTTATTATTACTAGTTTGCAGTGGGTTTTTTTAGTCATCTGTGTTCAGCTCTCTTGAGAGCGATGAAAAGAAATCAAACTGCTTTTGTGAGTTGTGGCAGAAGAGTGCAAATAGATTGATTAAAAACGCTGTTTCTTTTTTTAATTTAAACAGAGCAGAGGCTTGTGGGTAACGTGCATAATGTATGCTCGGTGGTAACAAGCCACTGTGGGGAGAGGGGAGGAAAGCGAGGGAGAGAGAAGAAAAAAAAATGGAAGTGGAGCCAGTGTTGTTCTGCCTTTAAACACAAGATTGATTTTACATTTTCCCTGTGTGTCACTTTCATTACCAGCAAATTAATCCTTCTCTCTGAGGCCTGAAACTTATTTCTGGGGTTTCTTGTAAGAAAATAGCTTTCGGTGTGCTACCTATTCTTAAAAAGGGAGCTCGGGGCTTTGCTACATGAGGAAGTTGCACCCATTTAACCAAAGGTGTAATTTTAAAATTGACCCTGTTATGGAGGTGCACATGGCTGGCTTATTTGGATTTTTACTTTACTATGAATCTGCCTATACTGACAAAAACACAACTTGAAATGATATGAGAATGCTGACCAGAGGATGGGTAGCATCACTTTAACTAAATCAATGAAAAGTTGCCCCTTTGCAACTATCTCACCTTGTTCAGATAAAGGCGGCGTTTACGGAGACCCGTGGCCTGAAGGATCAAGCCCTCAGGAAACCCTCTCGGGAGGAGGTTGTGAGATGGTTCTGACACTGATACAGTTCGGCAGCGCAGCATCGCTTCGGAGCACAAGGGTCTGCCGGCTGCCGTAACCCGTGGGGGCTTGGAGGAGCTTCCTGGCCTAATAAAGGGGCAGATTTATTGAAAGCTCATTTTAAGCCGATGATTCCAGACAGTTAAGTGATTGAATCATTGGACTGCCTAAAGCTACAAATATATTGCAAGTTGAGCAAACCATTTCACCACTGCTGGGTTTCTAGCAAGGGCGTACTGCTGGTCTGTGGGGCTGCTCTCTCTTCAGTCCTCAGGTCAAGGGTACCACACGTAGAAATTCAGACTTACTTTGCTTCTGTTTAAATTATCTGGCATACCTAGAGCTTAGGTCACCTGTGCTCGCATTACAGAAGGGCTTGGCTATCTTTTGGGTTTAGGTGGTCGTTTTGCAACTTGTGCTTTTTTCAGATCCAGGAGATAACTCGTGTGCTATCATGTCTTCACAGGCGTTGGTCAGTCAAGTCATTGGCTGGTTAACAAAACCTGCTGCTGCTTTGTCTGTTTTAATGCCCCTGGTGAAGCGAGAGGGCTGTTGTGATTCACTTCTGGCTCAGAAAGCTGGAGTGTGGCCCATGGACACTCTCCTTACCTGGGTTAACCTTGGCACTTTCATTTCCATTTAAGATGAGTAGGTGGGTCACGGCCTGGCCCACTCTTTGAGGATCACTTGCCAGGCGTGGCCCAGGTCTGTCTGGCTCCATGGTACCATACCCTAATGGGGCTGTGGTCTGGGGTCTCCGGTGTCTGGCTAGTATCTGGGTTAATGCAGCAGCAGTTTTTCACCCTCAGTTGCTGTCACGGACTGTAAGTGTGAGAGTACGGTCTTTTGGGCTGACCTGAGCAGGGCCCTGCAGTGCTGTCAGCAGCAGTGGCTGGTAATTAGCTGGGGAAGGGTGGGAAGAGGGGCTCCATCTTTCCCGCTGAATATCAAACAGCACACAAAAATAGCCGTTTGCAGCCGCAGTGAAGATTTGCTCCTATCAGTGAAAATCCAGCATGTTTTATCTGACCACAGGTCAGGTGTTTGTTTGGATTAACGAACAAAAGGGACGCCAGATGCAAGGAGGAGAGTAACTGTTTTTAAATCAAAAGGACTCTTTTTTTTTTCTTTTCCCTCTGAAAACTCTTCGTGGCAGCGTTTCAAGATGCTTAGGCTATGTTTCAGTGAAAATGGCTGCCAACTTTTCCTTTGCTGTGCAGTGGCCAACTCTAACGGAGGATCTGGTATGTGATTAGGCTTCTTAAGCGGCAGGTGGGGGAGTGCATCCACTTATGGAGTTATTGTTAAAATGAGGAGCTTTTGGGACTTCTCTGCTGGATTGTTGGAAGCATTCCATCTGATTTTTCAAAAATGCTCGCTTATAGCCTGGAAAACCTCAGTCTTTACTGCTGCCTTTTGGATTTACTTGAGCCTTGAGCAAGCCATTGGCTTCTCTTTGAGCATGTACTGGTTTAAATACACCCGTGCAGAACAAAGGGAAAGACATGTCCGGGCCATATTCATTTCCATTCTGACTAACTTAAAGTGAAGGTTGCCTGTGAGCATCTGCAGGACTTGTTATTGCTCAGTGGGCAGGAGCTTTTCAGAAATGTGGGGCTCATTATGTGTCTTGTGAACTGTGTGGCTTATGTGTGGACCTCTTTACTCCTGCCTTAGCAGAGGACAGTCTTATTTTTTTGTGCTTCAAACAAGTACCATTCGGAATGAATAAATCTTCACACCGAGACCTAAGACCGAGCTCTGTTCCTGTCAGAATAATTGGCAAAAATGCCTGAAAACTATTTTCTGGGAAGAAGGAATGGATGCCTACTCATAAGACTGTCAGTAGCATGGGTTTAGATACCCTGTAATATCCAAGGCGCTCCTGAAAGAAGGTGACATTTGATAGGCTTTGACCAATGCAGAAGTGTCCCAGGCGCCAGCAAAAGAAAGGAGAGTTCCCATGTAGGGGTAGGCATGTGGGTATGTGCATGGGTACAGGAGCGATCTGTCTCTGACCTGGTTTGGGAGAGCAAGGCCTGCTGCAGGGCAGGAGGGAGGACGCCGACAGAGCTGGAGGGCTCTGGGATTTCCCCACAGTACCGATGTTTGTACCTGATGTGGGATAAAGCTTGTCTTCTCCAACTACCAAATGCATCAACATTGTAGACTAGAGAGAAAAAATACAGGCCAATATCACAGAGATTGGAGGGAGGGGAGGAAGGAGTGTTATGCTGTTTGGTTTATCGAGAAGCAGAACTTTACTGGGACACAATACGAAACTACAAGCATATTATCCTCCTGCCTTTCCAGCTCCAGCACCAGCTCTTTTCTTTTCCAGGTGAGGCATTATTGTGTTAATGCTTGCAGGAGGAGGGAAGAAACGAGTCCAAATGCCCCTGTTTGAAACGTCCTATCAGTGCATAAAATATGTCTGCGGATTTGAGAATTACGCTGACTTCACAACAGTAAATTTCAGATAAATAATTTATCTCCTGGAAACACATTTCTGTGCTCTTACACATCCATTTGTTTCTGGAAAGCAGCGGGGGCGACGGGGAGGCAGAAGTGATTGGTGCTCACTGGGGAACTTTCCGTGGAGCCGCCTGTAGCTTGGGTGTTGCTGGCCACTGGAGGTAGGGTTTTGTTCTTGCAGCCACCAGCTCCCACATCATAAATAAAGCCGTTTTGGAAACAAGAGGCACCTTGAGCAAAAGCTGGCATTCCTCACAATACTGGCAGATCAAGCCAGCAACTGTTGATTTTAAATGTTTAATGAGCAATATGTTGCTGATTCTGGTAATAATGTTGTGTTTGCCTAACCTTTCTCGGTGTGCTCCCTTCTGCAGTATCGCTGGCAAGTTTCCAGGTAAGGAGGAAAGGGAAGGGAAAAAACCCAAACCCTGCCAGGAAGGGTGAAGCAGGGCAGAGAGAAGAGGAAAAGTGAACGACTTAAGGAGAAGGGGCATAAGAGGCAGGAGTAGAACTTAATTAAAAGGAAAAGGTAGCAGCAGGATATTGATGCCATGTCAGAGTATTAAACTGGGGATTGCAGAGACAGACGACTTTTTCCTGCAGAGATGTTCTTATTCATACTGAGGGAATTGGAAAAGAAAGGCTGGTTACTAGGAGGAGATGGACAGGAAGAGCTGCGTGGAGGCGAACCCCAAACCAGGGAGTCTCCTGAGACAGTTCAGCCAGCTGGTTAAAAGCAGGTGAATTGAAAGAGAAGCAGCATTGTACAAATCAGTAAGATGCTCAGTTACTTCCATGTCAGGCTCATATACTGCTCACTCCAAAGACTGTTTCCAGTACGCTGTATTTTTTTCCCATTTGTTTTTGTTCAACCTCAAACCCCTGAGTGGTTCGGCATAAGCCTGTTTGACAGTGGGTTGCAGGCTGGCTACAGGAGAGGCTTGTGAGCACATGTAGGTGTCTCGGGATGCAAAGGAGGCTTCCTTGACCAGTGGAGGTAGGATCGTGGAATGGAAACTAGAAAAAGGCTGCTTTAAAGTACTAAATAGCAGCTCCTTCTGCTGCTGTTCTCATCCTAGACAAGACCTTCTCTCTACTGGTGTGGGTACTGACCATTGCTTGCTGGAGAAGACCGAGCTCTTGCTTAATTTATACCATGACTCTTGTGCTAGGGAAAGCACAAGACTGAAAATACTGGAAGATGAAGTTATTTGTCTTCCAAACAGAGAGGTTTTGGGCAGTAGGGCCGAACACTTCCCACCCCTGCGCCTTGGACCCTTCTCAGCACTCCCATTGTCCCGTTATCCAGAGAGTTATTGTGCAAAAACTGTGAAAGGTTTTTTGTAATGTGTTGATTGGGCCCTTGAGTGAGACCAGGCATTTTCTCATCCTCTAATCATTACCTGTTTGTCTGATGTTTAAATCAATGACTGCATGCCAAACACTCACTGCCCTGTTAGGAAGCCTCTTCTTGTTTTACATAATGGCTTATTTATCGCTTCCATTGTTCGTACAGCACAGTATATATTGTCCAAAAGGGAGATACAGATACTGGGTCATATTTGGTGAAGGAGGACTTTTCTCTTTTTAATGAGAATATCAGTTTTGCTGTGCTTGTTATACTTTCATTTCCAGGCTGCTGCGTACAAACTGTGTTATATGAAGTTGACCACATGCAAATATATATGTACAGAAAAGTGTGTGTTGAGACACTGTGAGATAGAAGCAGAAAGCAATGGGACACAGTGGACATGTCTAAGAGCAGCCTTGCCAGAAAAAGGGCAGTGGTCTACCCCGGCCACTATCTTTCCTCCAGCAAGGAGAGGGGTTTAAGAAGAAGATAGCGTCCTTTATTTTTATAACTGCTTGATATATTGTTTTCTCTTCATGGGTAACCTATCACCTCCTTAAATTACTTGCTGCCTTGTTAACAAGTGTGAGTGAAATATGGATGTATATTCCACACTAAATTCTCCATTTTTAAGAGCAGGTATGCGTGGGATTGCTAGATTGACCTTCTCTCTCTACTTTTTATTCCCTCTTTTACACCACCATGACATCTTCTGTTGTTTTCTTGCCTTCTTGATAAATGTCCTAAGCATCAAAGCTAGTATATGCAAAAGATTTTTAATTAGCCTTGAGCTTTCCACCAGAGTCCTCAAGTACAAATAGACACTTAGGCCCTTGTCAATTCAAACCAAACAGATCTTCAGTGGGTCATCTTCAAGGAAATTTCCAGCAGCCCAGCTTCCACAAGTGAAGTTCTTTGCTGCCAACACCTCCCAGTGATTTCTCTTCAGCTGTAGCATACTCCATCAGCTGTAGGGTGTTTTTTTTTCTTCTTCTTCCCCTCCACCCCCTGCCTTTGGTTCAATTCCCCACAGCTTTTAAGTAGAATGAAGTCTTTTCCAGCCATGTGGTGTGATACGGCATCGTCTCACTTGGAGCAATCACCACATGGGTTTGCCATGTAACAGACAACTATAAAAGCAAAACAAAGCTGCAAGCATAGAAACTCTTCTCCTAGATGTTTCTCCAATACACTATTCCTCCATGAATGTGTTTTTTTGTCATTGCAGTAGCTCAACTGAGTTACAGTCAGGTTTTGGTCTTTTAGACAGATATATGAGTAGAAGGATAAAAAGGGTTGGAAGATAAAAAGGAGAATAATAGGGGAAGAGGAGGAGGAAGAGAGGGGAAGAGGAAGAAGTGAAAAGACAAAAAGAGGTATGTGAACTGAAGAAGGGAAAAAAGGGGTGAGAAACTGGAATTGGCGGGGGGGGGGGGGAATGGGTCAGAAAGCAGGAGAGGTGATTCACACCCCTGGGATAGCAAGGTCTGAGGCTTGTGAGCTCTTCCTGGCAGAGCCCTGCAGGATGCAGTATAATCTCTATCAGGGCCCTTCAGTTTAGGGACATATAAATGGAGTGGGGTTTATTGCAAATTCTGGTTAATAACATTCTCGAAGGGGACAGCTCCTGTATTCTCTTTGAAATACAATTTCTCGTCTCATAAATTGAAACTGCTGCGACTGTTCCCTCTGCACACAATTTCTTTTCGTCTTTTGCCTTCCTTGCTGGGTGTATGCGTGTGATTTTGCTTAATGATTTTTCCCTGAAGAAAGGCCCCAGAATGTGGTGCTGTATACAGGTTTGTGATCAGTGTCTTTGCACAAGCACAAGAAAAATGCCTTGGGCATTTTCTGCTTTTAGAGAGGAACAAGTGTTAGGCTATTAGTCTGAATCTAACTTAGACTGCATTTCTCCTGAGAAAACTCAGTAGAAATTTCTGCAGCCTCATTCCCTAGAAAGACTCTTGCCTAAAATGAGGTTTAATCTATCACTTAGACTCCAGTCTTGGAACTGGAAAGGCTGCTAGCACCTCCATAGTCACCATGCAGAAAGCAGAGAAGAGAATATAGGTTAGCATCTTGGCAGCCTATGTTCCTGCCCCAGCTCTTAAGGCATCCGCTCCTGCACAGGGCTGGTGATGGGCACCGCCATGCAGGTGGGGAGTGGTATTCCCACCTAGAAAGGGAAGCGAGACCATCTCCCTCCTTAGGACTTCAAGCAGTGCTAGGTACTCTCTGCCAGTATCAACGCAACTCTGTCTCTCTGAGGACTCCTAAATGTCTCTTCTTTCTTTCTTCCTAGTTGAAAGAGCCATGCTTGCCTTTGGGCTACTGCAGAAATCAACCACTTTTGTGGATGACTGAGTGTAGAGAAACACAGACAGGGAGTCAAACATTCCTGCCTCCAACTCACTGTCTGCTCCAAGTTAAGGTGGTCAGATCCCTGAATCATAAGCAAGTGATATATGAGTTAACGTAGCATGCTGGCAGGAGCAGCACACACAAATGTCCTGAGGACATCCAAATTCAGAGGGTTATATGTCACCTTCAGCCAGTTTCTGTTCGGAAAGAGCTCAGGAAGGCTTTTGGGTTAAGTGAAGAAAGACCTGAACAGGTGTCTCAGTTCCTCATTCCTCCAGCTCTCTCCCATGACTCCCTACAACTGCCTCCAGCTGGAAGGGGAGAGGGGTGTAGAAAAAGCCAGGATTTTTAAGATCTCCGTGGAGAGCTCTTCCCCCTCATTGCAGACCTCAGCTTTCCCACTGCATATGACAGATGAGAGCCCCTTTGGGCAAGCCGCGTGTTCAGGAGATCACAGAGCAGCAAGGCCATTTCTCCTGTGGCGTTAGGAGCAGATCCATGGTCTCCAGCAGACTGGGCTTCATCTCCATCCCCTCTTGCAGCAGCTTCCTGCCGCATCCCAGCCTGTGCGCTCCCTCCCATGCACGGATCAGGTGGCCCAGCTTCACTGTGTGACAAGCTGATGCAGCTGGGAGATGCGAGGAGCCTTTTCCCGCCAAAACAGATTTGCAAGTGAGGGCACTGAAACCTCAAATGACCCCAGTGACAAGCAACTGGAGGGCTGGCAGCGTTTCTTTCTTCCAGGAGCCTCTTGGCAGCCACACTGGCCTCCATGCAAACCAGGGCTTGTTCACAGCAAGAGCCTAGGGGAAGAAGAGGAAAAGATATGCATGGGAGCTCTTCCAGGGCTGCATGGAAAGTGCTGAAGAAGATCTTCTAGAGTTTCTGCAGCTGGGATTGTTTGGGGTTTGGCACTTCCTTGTCTTCTTGATCGATGAATCGCAGACTGTCTCATAACATGGAGCGTTTTAGTAACTGAGAACTTCTAGAGGACTTCTCTGTATTTGAGAAGGTAGCAATGAGAGCGCTTGTTTGTCGAGAAATGGGATGGTAGCTAATGGTGTATTTTATCTGCTTTTATTGAGATGAAGCAGGCAGAAGGTAAGGAGGAGTAGTCGGCACCAAATGTTCCCACTCTGTCCCAAGCCCTCACTATTGAAGGTTGTGGGAACCTACCTCTCTTCCTACTTGTATGTCCCGTGCACGTATATACACCATCCGAGTGCTGGGACCTTCAGTGATACTGCCAGTAGCCTGGTATTGCCTATGAGCAGTGAAATTGTTTACTGCGGATCAGTGGAAGTGTAACACAACTGAAAGACTCGGGCCTTAGTTACCCCTTGTACGTTCTATTCCCAGCCAATGCTAACTACGTTCCCCGCTGCTGTCCCATGGCAACTCACCTCACTCAGAGCTCCGCCTGCTTGCCCTAACCCTCTGCACCCCCTTGCTTTTTTAAAATCAACCTTGCATCTCTCTCTCACGCTCTGGGTCTCATTTCCTTATCTGTTTCCTTTTCTGTCCTTCTCCTGAAGACTTGTGTCTCACAAACTATCTTCTTTATGCTTTTTTTAATTATTTTTTTTTGGTCTTGCTAGTTCTTCCCCTATTCTCCATTCTCCTTCCTTCTCACTTCTTCCCTTTCCTTCCTACTTGTGACATCCCCCTGTATATGCAAGCTCCTACTGCCTGAAAATCATCTCAGGACTTTCTGCTCCTGAAGCAGTGAAAAAATACAGTCTGCAGGTGAATTTGGCATTTTAATGTAGTTAACATCCCTCCCCTCCTTCAACAGTTCTGCAGTTGCAGACTGCTGAGATTAGTGGCATAAAATCCCACCAGGATATTGACATAACCTATAAGCCAGGAAGTTGTTTTAATCAAACCCAGCATCCTATTTGGAATGCCGGACTTAGAAATACAAGGACAGCAGTTTTGAGAGCAGCTGAGAAATAAGGAAATAAGTGTTTGGGGGGAGGGGGTTTGAAAACCATTTTTTTTCTGTATTGTTTCAATACCTTATGGTTAGAAATTGCAGGATTTTTTTTTTTCCCACTGAGTCCTCGCCTACACGGAGCGCTCAGACAGAGTATTGGTATTGGAGAGGTGATAAAAAGGAATTCGATTGGATGGCTGGATTATTAAGAGGGGCTATTATCCAGTAAAAGTGTCAGAGAACCTCAATCCACAGGGCATGGACGATTATTGTGGATGAATTCCTGGTCCTTGGAGGCCAGGTGGGAGGGCACGATTGTCGTGGTTCCCCCCCACCCCCAGTAAAATTTAGAGCAGCCTTGGATGAGCCACTCGTAAAAATGTCTGCTACGTCGCATGGAAAGCAGTGAACCAAAGAAAGAATAGAAGGTACCCAAAACTATTTGTCAGTCTCTAACTCACAAACTCCACCTCTCTCTGTTTCCCTCCGTCTGCTCTTGGGTTTCTAAAGAGGCAATCTTTGTCAGCCTGTGACTGGCATCCACAGGGCGAGGGCGAAGGATTGACAAGCCATTGCAGATGCTTCGAGGGGCAAAGCTGATAAAGAGGAGAAGGTGCTGCAGTAAAGGAGGGGTGGCTGGACACCATGTACTGTGGTGCCAGTCAATATGCCTGCTCTCAATGCATTGTCCAGCGTTACAAGCCTCTAATCTGCCAGGAGGAGGAGAAGGGGCCCATTTGCAACCGCGATTTGTGCGTGTGGCGGTGTGAAACCCGCGTAAAGCATGCAGTTTGTACGTTAATGGTGATGAGAGACAAGGGGAGCTTTCTGTCCCCAGCTGGTGATCAGTTTATTCGCTGAAGTATGAGGATTGATAGCACTTGTCACTATTAGCCCGGCTAATATAGCTGCAGATGCTACATTTAATCATATAAACTATGCGGCGCAATTGCAGAACAAGGGCCTCTGGCCTGCACCACTGGAAAAGCAAGTGGAGCGGATTCCTAAAGGGCTGGCAGAGAATTGCAATTGTCCTGCACCTTTGTGATGGGAAAAAAGAGGATGTGTCCTGCTTCTGCATGGCACTCCCTGTAGGGGTATGTGTTTATGTGCATACATGTGTGTAATCTACTGAGCGTGCGTGAGAGAACAAAATGAAAGGATCTTGAGCATGAGACCCAGTGTGTGGGGGAGAAAGCAGAGCTCCACTGAATACAGAAGAAAGGAAAGGAGTGGTTGTGGCAGGAGGATGTGCCCAGTCCCCTCTGGCTGTCTTTCGTAACACCGTATTCCTGACAACTGTGTCTTGATATCGGCAGCCAAAAGGAGGCTCAGGGCATTTGAGAAGATGTGGTGCTGTCCAGCAGCAGGGAGCAGCTTCCGTGCCACTAAGACCAGAACCCTTCAACAAGGGGTTTGTACTCAATGAGGACAAGCTAGAGAAAAAAAATTTAGGAGGGAGCATGCTAGCCTTTCTCCTTTGCATGGGCAGGAGGCCACGTCACACATGGGAGTGGTGTCCACCCAGGTCCAGGCACCGGCTTGTCCTGAAGGCAGCACTAGCACTGAAAGGGGTTTCCCACCTCTCAGCTCTGCCCCCTCACCGCCTGGGCCAAAGCCGTGGGGAAGGAAGGGAGGTCAGGAGTAGAAGGAGCAGATGAAAGGATGAGACAGAAGGGCTGAGGCAGCAGGAAGGACTTCACTGGCTGTCACTGTGCCACCTGGTTATCTCTTGCCAGCCAGCTACGTTGCAGGAGCCCTGACCTGTGTGCTGGTCCCAGCTAGGAGTGAAGGGGAAGAACTTAGCGCTGTTACCCTGGAAGGGGAACATTCACCCCCTTTTGGTTGGTTGGGTTTTGAACTGGATCGGTTCCCTTCTCTGGTGCGGAGTAGAGCCTGACAAGCACTGGGAGTGTGCCCAGGTTCAGGGAGGGAAGGTCTGGAGGTTCTTAGAGCCCACTGTCATCGAACGGCAGCCTCACTGCCCTTCTGCTGCTTTTCAGGAGTGTTTGAAACCTGCCATTACATGTTTTTAGCCAGAAATGAGGCCTCTTCTCTTGTCCCACCTGCCAAGACGTGCCTTGTCACAAGTCCGCATGGGGCTACGTGGATGCAGGCACCCTCTACACTTGGAACAGCAGAGGCAAATGGTACTCTGAACTGTAGTCCTCCAAAAAAGAGAAGAAACGGAGGAGCATCCCCCCCCAGGTGATGTGCAGCTCTGCTGCCTGCTCGCGAAACTGCAGGCACACCCCTGCACTTGTCCTCTCACCCCTCCTTCCCTGTCTGCCAGCCTTCCCCCATGCACGTCCTCACGTTAATGCTCCATCGTACTTTCAGTCCCACACCAGCGCTTCCACGTGTGTTTTTCCCGAAGCCCATACACATGCACACACGCGTGCAGTCTAATTCCCGTGTACTCTCTCACCCACCTGCATTTCCTCTCACATCCCCCCGAGCTTTCGCACTGCTTTCCTTAGGATGCTCGGCAGCTCTTGCCCACATGCCCAGCTGGCACTCACCCATGCTCACCACGCTCTCACATTCTCCATCTCCGAATGCCCAGCCCTGTAACCCAGCTGTTATTAGTTCGGTTCAGTCACGTTTGAGTCCTGTCAGATGCACATCTGCAGTCAAGAGGCCCAGAACAAGACTGGCATGTATTGGGGTTAAACCCAAATATGCCGGGAGCGTCCCTCTTCTCTAAACTCACACCCTGATAATATAGCCCCCAAGGGGAAGAGTTTGCAGTGCAAAGACAACTGGTTTGTGACTTTTACTGAAGGAGAACGTGGGGGAGGAAAGTCTAGCCCAACACCTAGCCCTTCAAATGAAGTGACTTGTCAAGTATGCAACTGTGGCGGAGATCTGAGAAGCAGTAAATTTAGCAGCACTCACTTCCACTGACAGCCTGTCATGTGCTTGAAACATAAATAGTGGTGGAGACAAATCACTGCTGTTTTCCTATTAAGCTTTGGCCCACTGGCCTCCTAGCTTGCCAGCAGCATTTCTACCTGGCCTGCCGGCTTGCGTCGTCTCAGGGACGGATGTGCCTCCCTGTTGCAGGCTTTGGGAGAGTCAGGATGGGAATTATCATGCTGTTATTTCCTCAGGTGTCCTTGGTGTCTGGGTACTTGCTCACCAGCTGATGGATTTCTCGCTCAGGCCATGTGCTGCCAGCACCTCCTCCCTCCACCCAAGGTTGAGGGAACATGGACCCTCTCCCTAGAGGGCTCATGGGTTTCACCCCTGCCCCTAGTTTCTTCCATGTAGCCTGGCAAGGTCATGCTGATGGAGTAAATGAGGCACTGATTTGAATAAGGGAGTAGAGGTGACGTTTTCCAGTGCACCTGAGTGACTTGCAAGCACAAATGCCATTGAAAGCCACTGGGTCTTGTCCTGTTAAAGCATTTAGTGGCTTTTGGAAGCCCTGCTTTCAAGCATTAATTATTATATAACCATTTAATAAAACATGCCATCAGAAGCTCACATTAATCTTTACAGAGATGAGAGACATCCCTTAGTGCTCTAAATTGAGGAACCAGGAGCAAATGGACTCAGCACATTTCCCCTTCTTCCCTCTCTCTTATCAGTTTTGATTCCTCTTCCCCTCTCTCCTCAAGGAAGATGAAATCATGACGGTGATTAAGGTGGCCTGCTCTGTGTTGGTTTAATTAGAACAACTGCTGTTTCACTTACAGTAAAACTCTCACCGGTGTGCAGTTGCAAAGGCTGCCTAATGAAACCCCTGCCTCTTCAGGAGCTTTCAGGAAAGGAGCCAATCAGTCCTCAATGTAAAAAGGATGGCTCTTCATGCTTTCCCGGGTCTTTGGGCTGCCTCTGGCTCCTGTCGGAGCTGGGAGCTTGTGTCAGAGCAAAGATGTTTCTCTCCCAAAAGGAGACAAATGTGTCTGGGGAGGGAGGAGGGACAGGGAAGGAAGAGGTGAGCGGATTCCGGTTCATGACGGTCACAGGTAGATACAGAGAAGTGAAGCCCAGTGAGACACTTTTGGTTGACGTGGTTGGCCATGGTCTTCTCATGCCAGCTGTGTTACAGTTGTTGGATGTTTTCTGTAAGCGTCACGACAAGAAAGGGTATTAGGGAACTGGGACAATGGCAATGAAGTATCTTTTTTGGTTTGTCCTCAGACCCCCTCCTAAACTTATGGGGTAGCCTGGAAGAAGTCCAAAAGGAGTTGGTTTGAAACTGTTCCTTCTACTCCTCGTTTTCTGCCTCCTCCCTTTCTGGTGAACCCCCTCTTTTTCCCATATCCCTGGTGGAAAGACCCTGCCTCACAGCCATGATTTGCTGCAATAGTGCCGAGGACCAGCAGCTGTGCTTGCAATGGTAAGGCTTGCAGCTGGGAGCTTAAAGAGCTCAAAATCAGGGCCTGTGTTTCCTCTCTGCTTGCCTCCCCTCCAGGACTGTACAAGCTGCGGTATTAGTCACTGAGCAAAATGCCTTCCTCCTCCTTTGCAGTCAGTGCCTTGCAAGTTTGAGAGACTCCTTATTCTTTGGAAAGCAAGGGAGTGGCTAACAGCATGGGAATTAAACATCCTGGACTGAAGCAATCATTTATCTGGATCACTATCACTATGAATCAACAGCAGATACCTCAGATGATAATATCACCAGAGTCAGCCCAATTGATCAAAAGTCCGGGCAGTGTGTGAGCCCAGACAGTATCTTCCCAGCACACCCCACCCTGCTCAAAACCTCTGTGATCCTTGCCTTGATACCTGGCAGTGCTTCACGCCTGCTCAAACCTAAATCCAGCCATTGAGCCTCATCTCCTCATCCCCTTGTTGTGCTCCCTAGAGAATATCCCCTTTGCTCCTTCCACCAGAAGCAGATATGGGGGGGGGTGTTGGGCAGTCACTGTGCTGGATCTAATTGAGAAACATTGCAGCAGGGAGAGTGGTCAACAGAAAAGCAAACAAAACGATTTTTAAAGGCGCTAATCCACCTATACAAATATTGGCGCCAGGCATCACAACACACTGACATGTTTTTGAAAGGGTAAATCTTGCTGAGGGGTGGCTTAACTCTTTGACCTCATTTCCTCAGTTGAAAACTATAGCTGTGTAAAAGATGAGTGGCAAGATCCAGGTTGATACAGAAATCCTGGTCTTTTGGTTTTGTGAGCTCGGTGTTCAGAGTAGCCTCACTGAAAATAGGGACGGGCTACAGGAATTGCCATCTTGCAAACGCACAGGATATTCAGGGGCTGTGTGATCCAGCTGTGAAATGTTTGGCTCCAGCTTGCAGAGAAAGAGCCACGGCAATGTGTAAGCTTCTAAAGTAATGCTCTTTCCCACTTCAAGTAAATTTGGGCCAATTTGTAATTTCTCAAGCCTTCTTCCAAGTTTCAAACATAAAAGGATGGAATTCTGTGGGCTAAGTTGAATCTCTGTGGTTTTTTTTTTTTTTTTTGTAATTTTTAAGTTAGGTTGAAGTTCTGGTTTCATTCTTACCCCCCAATCCCAAGAAGTATGAGTGGACATAAGACAGAAGGGAACAAACCCATTATATTTAAAAACAAGGGAGCAGTTTCATGGATGCCTGCCAAAGCGAGCCACTTGATTCTTGCACAATAGTATATTGAGCATGTCTTGCTCTACGGGAGACACAAGACTCTTTTAAGGAACATAACAAGGATTTTTAAAGATGCCCCCAAGCACAGATCAACCCTATAGTTCCTAGATTGACAGACTGGCACAGTCAGTACCACTGAGTGTCATCACATGAGGTTTCCTTAAGGTCTGGGACTGACAGAAGGATTTGTGGAATTAAACTAGGAACTACATTGCAGTCCATCCCTGCTCTCTACTGGCAGGACAGAAACAATATGGTTCCATCAGGCTTCTTGTGGAACTTGCCCCAAATGGGACTTGTTACTGTTGATCTTTTCTTTGGTCTTGGTAAGGAAGAACTTGTCTTCAAACTGTATAATGATGATAGCATGAGTGCTTTGTCCAAAATAGGAGAACTTGCAGGGAAAGGACTACATGAAGCCAAATGAGAGGAAAGCAGCTGACAGAGTCACCGGAGACTGTAACGGTTGACTGCTTGCTGTTGTATTTTAATTGCCTTTCATAGGTTTCCATGACGTGCAAGAAAACCCAGTCCCCTGCATCAGCTCTCGGCTTGCATTACCTTCCTGTGCTTAACACAGTGGGAAACAAACACCAATTGATTCCCCCCTCCCAGTCCTGCTGTTCGTCTTGCCAGGGGCAACGACTGGCCCATACTCTTTGGGTAGATGGTGGAGGAAGAGGGCCCAGCTCCCTGCAGAGCTGACCACACTGCTAGGAGCCAGAGATCGGAGTGCTGCCATCAATGTGTGCGCGTCGAATAACCGCTGTGCCTGGGCTGTGATTCTTTGTCGGACCTCCTGTTTTCAACCTCGGTTTTATTAGCTGCTCCAGTCCCCTCAGCCCTGAGGACTTACCAACCTCTCCCTTCTTAGGATGCTCAAAAGATCTGGTGTCATCTCAGTGATTCATCTAGCTGATGATGCCTTCTACCTCATGCTGTTGTAAAGTAACCTCCAACAGGCAGCGGGCAGGAATTTGGGGATAGAGAAACATTGCAACTATTGGTTTGTTCATGTTTATATGTCATTTTCTTGGCAGTAGAATTAAGGCTTGATGTTTGGTAGCGCAGTCATGACAACTCACGTTGCAGCATGGAACATTTAGGGAGTATAATATTGTAGCTGTGACACTAGATGACTTAATTTACCTCATGGTTCATAATTTACTTTACACATTGGCATCACAGCCAAGTTTTGTTCAAGAGCAATTAATCTATCCAAAAAATGCTGTTTGTGTTCGTTAAAAAAAAAGTGTTAGCAAATTTGGGTTAAATTCAGTAAGTAATTTTGAAAGAAAAAAAAAAGAGTAAGAAAAGGCTTTTTCTTTGGCGTGAAATAATTTTTTTGAAATTGTATCTCAAGTTGCGGCAGAACATTAATTCCTTCTTCTGGTTCAGCAAAGAGCAGAAGAAAACCACTGGTCAATCAGAAGGCTTTGACCTGAAGCAGGGTTGGATTTTGTTTTCAGGGACTGGTTCCCTGTCTTTTTTGTGTTCGCATGTGGATTTTGAACGGAAGATCTGACCAGTTGCTGAGATGCAGTGGTCTGTCACACACCTGCTCCATGCCCACACTCCGGGCTGTGCCTGAGACTGCGTGATGACCTTCCGTGGTCATTTCTGAATGTGAGCGAAGAGGGAGTGGAAATGTAGAGCCGCAGCAGACCTGCTGTGGCTGCTTCAAGCAGGCAGCTCCCACCGGCGTGCACCCACGGCTGGGATGCAAGCTGCGTCTGAGCTGTCAGCTCTTGGCTTCCAGCTCCTGGGCAGAGACGTCGGTGACGACGAGTTGCCCCGAGTGGTCTCTCCCGCTGGGTTTGGTCAGTGCTGTCTCCCCAGAGAGAGCACAGAGACATCGTTCAGTCCCAGGAGGCTGCTCGGGACGTGGAAGGTTTTATTTGCATGCTAGCTGCATGGGGTTTGTGGAGAAAGTCCCCATGAAAATTGCAGGCTTTCTTATTCCAGGCTGGGGAGCTCCTTGGGTGCAGTCCTTGGCTGGGGAGGTGCGGCAGCCAGCTTTGCACGTAAGGAGAAAATGCGATTGCTGATGAGCAAGGTCCTGTGAACGCCAGGGGAAACCATGCCAGGGTGTTTCCTCCTGATCTGACTCATTCTCATTCATGAAGCCAGAGCCAGGCCAGAGCCCTCCCTGGCACCGCACTAGTTTTTTGGTTTATGTGTAATAGCTACAGACCTAAGGGCATAGGAGGCACGAGGCCAGCTTCAACAATAAATACCCTGCTGTGCCTTGCTGCTTAAACAGAGTAATTACTGCCTTACTACATGTGACCCCTGTTCCTGTCCCTCTGGCAGTTGTTATTTCACGGCTCCCTTTACACAGGGGACGCCCCTGCCTCTTCCCGTGCCGTACATCTCTCTCTTTGCCGCCGTCTCGCCTCCCGCCTTTCTCACGCGCTCTGGCTCAGCACGTTTCTCTTTGTTGGTCGCTGACTACCATTTTCTCTTTTCCCAGTCACTGAACAATCTCACTTTGTTTGCATTTCTCCCTGTCCCTCTCCTAATCCCCCCTCTATTTTTTCTCCATCTCTTTTCCTCTCACTCTCAGCCTTTCCCCATTTTCACCGCTTCCTAAGCCACGCTAGTTTTTCTGCCATCCTTCCTCACTGTAGCATTGTAGCAGTAGCTGTCCCTTTGCTCAGCCACCATCTGCTGCTTTCCACTGATCTCTTTGCTAAAAACAAGCCTCTTCAACTAGGGGACAGAAAAAAAATGCCAAGCTCATTGGAATCTGTGATGGCTGAGGAGACAGAAACTGATAAACGAAAACTTCAAAGTTTTGAATTAAAAAAAAAAAAATCCCAGCTGGAGGTAAAACAAAAAAAAATTATGTCAAAGGCTCCCTTAGCTATTTTTATCTTTCAGAAGCCTGTTCCTAGGGAATGTGAGGTGCAGAGGGAAGGAGGAAAGTTAGGTGAGCAAAACCTTAAACAATAAATAGAGAGCGCAGAGAGAACAAAAACTGCGGTTCAGCATTGGAAGTTGCTACACACAAAAAAACTTCAAATGGCATTTATTGATTTGCAATCCTTTTTATCCCCTTGCATCTTGTTTTAGGCAGAGAAGGGCCCAACAAAGATGCATAACCCCTTCTGCTCTCCCCTCTTCACAACTACAAAGAGGCTTGGAAGGAAAACAAACACAGAAGCAGGGTATCTGATCTCTTTCTCCCCATACCACATGCAAGCAGATAATTTCAGTGGGTCTGAACTTCAGTTTAGTTGAAGACCACAACAGTATTTTAAAAAAAAAAAAAAAAAGAGAGAGAACGAAAGTAATTTCTGCACAAGAAGGAGCCCAGTGTTGGATGTACAAACAGGAGAGGACGGAGCAAAAGGTGGGTGCCACCTCTGCAGACTAGCTTCCCCTTTGGAGGTGCAATGAAGTAGGGCATGAAAGGAAAAGCCTCTCTGGTAGAGCACGTGGCCGAAATCATCGCTGGTCCCTTGGCTATCTGAAAGAGCTGTCTGCACACAGTACAAGTGGGGTTTCGTCCGGGTGTGCATCATTTCTAGAAAGGAAGAGTTTAGCCTTTGAGGAAAGAGAGATGGTGTATGGCAGTGCAAGGGGACGTTTGGGCAGGGGAGGGAAGGACCCATAAATACACAGGGAGGGTGTAAGCCTGCGTTTCTGCACACACAGTGAGATTTGTATATGTAAAAATACGTAAAATATATAAAATATGTAATACATATTTTTTAATATATATATCATATATATATGAGAGCATAGGCAGGTGTGCACGTCAGCAGGGGATAATATGCAGAGCCCATGGGGTTGTACAAGGCTGTCTCCAAAGGGTGGGGGGGAGAGGAGGGCTTCTTGCCAGCATGCAAGCATTGCTGAGCAGGTTTACTGTTTGGGTTCATTATTTACTTTGCTGGGTCCAATTAGGAAGCCAGGGGATAGGAAATGTGGCTGAGGCAAGCGGGCCTTCAAAGCCTTCCTCCTGCACACATCAAAGCCATCTGCCGCACATCCCTCTGCAAAAAGGGCTCTGCCAGCTCCGAGCAGCGGCAGGCGCCTGGCTCACTCTGCTCGGGGTCGTTCCCTGTTGGTTTGATTGTCAAGCCTCCCAGGCTCATACTCTCTATCTCCAGCCTCCAGAGCAGAAAGCTCCTCTTTCTGATTTACTGGGACAGAGTTAAGGAGCTACAGCTTGGCAAGACGGCGCTTAATGGGGCTGCAGCAACAAACCAAGCTAACTAGGAACATGCGAAAGGCAAAAAAACCTGCAGGGAAGAAGGTAGCCTGGAGTCATGGGAAGGGATGCTTTGGGATGAGAATTGCTGCGCTGCATGAGGAGTCATCCCCTCCAGAGAAACCTGGAAAGCCCCTCACTGGGAAGGGGTTGTACTGAACTGGACAAAACAGCCAAGGGGACAGCTCATGTCAGTGAGGATGGTTTGGCAGTGGGGTCAGGATTCCGTCCCCGGATAACATGCTCAAGGCAAATGTCTTCTCTTAACGGGAACGGAGTGGCTCGCTTGCCAGGAGCTGGCAGTCCCTCTCTTTGCCTAATAGAATATGTTAATTGTTATCGGTACCAAAGAACATTGTCCAAGCCTTCTCCCTCCCCGGTCTGATAAACTGCACGGCAACAACCATCAGCTCCCTGCCAAAGCTGGCTCCTGCATGGAAACATTTGTAAATTTGCTGGGTGTACAAAGCTCTGTTCCTGCTCCCCCCCGTTCCCCCCCGTTGCCTTAGAGGGTAGAGTTACCTGACTCACCTAATATGGCTGCCAAGGTGAATTAGTGAAAACGTCTCTACAGCTCTGTGCAAGATATCACAACCTGACATTTTTCTAACACACTGTGCTACATCTTTCCTCTCCCTGTACTATGACACCTCAATTTTATATAAATGCTTTTTGTTAGAGGTGGTTAACGTACTCTTAGAGGAGGGGGACGGGGCTGCAAGCAAAACGGTCTGTCTCACAAGTGAGAGTGGCTAAGTTCTGGTAGCAAAATGTTGATGCCCAGGGTTGAAACAGGTCACCAGTGCGAGGGCGAGAACAGTGCTACCACTATTTCAGCAAGAGACCGTCACAGAAACTTTCTCTGAAGAGTTCTGCCCGTATCTGTGCCCTGGAGCTGGGGAATGAGGAGCTGAATAGGCCTATTGATGTCTTTGGCATGCCCTTTAGAACAGCAGTCCTCCCTTTCACTCATTCCCAGCTCCACCGGGCAAACCAGCAGCTCTTCATCCCCTGGCAAGTGTGTGTGTAGCAGCGAAAGCTCTACCTGCTGGACACGGTACATGGTTGACACTGCAAGTGGATGTACGTGCACAGGGGAGAGGCTGAAGAACATTTTCCC
Source organism: Egretta garzetta (assembly GCF_000687185.1). Lineage (NCBI taxonomy): Eukaryota > Metazoa > Chordata > Aves > Pelecaniformes > Ardeidae > Egretta > Egretta garzetta. Next base: position 1,224,974 of record NW_009258260.1, read on the forward strand.
GTAGGAAAGTATGTACCCTTTTAGGATACTTAGGAGCTCCATTGATGTGGTTCTCTGACAGACAGACTTAACAGCACCCTTAATGAGGGTGCCACTCCATTAGAGCTGGTTAAGTCACCCTCAGCCCTCTTTTCATTACGGTGACAGTCTTGTGACAAGGGCAAATTGCAGGAGAAGCAAGTCCCAATTGGAATGAACCCTGTGTATAAACAAGGCAGAATTGCAGAGCAAATGATTTGCAAAGCAGAGGCAAATTACATTTTAACCTTTTCTTTCTGAGTCTTCCCCTTATGTCTGATTAACTTTCCAGTCAACTGGCTGACCTACCAACTGGGAGTGCTGCTGGGAAAGGAGGGGAGTGTTGGTTGTCAGCAAAAATTGGGGGTGGGATTTTCAAGGAGCATTATTAGCAGGTAGCAGTATGTGATAAGAAGATCTGGGAATTAAAAGAATTCCTAACCAAAAATCACAGAATGGCAGTGGTTGGAAGGGACCTCCAGAGATCATCCAGTCCAACCGCCCTGCTAAAGCAGGTTCACCCAGAGCAGGTTGCACAGGACATCGTCCAGGCGGGCTTTGAATATCTCCAGAGAAGGAGACTCCGCACCCCCCCTGGGCAGCCTGTTCCAGTGCTCTGTCACCCTCAAAGAAAAGAAGTTCTTCCTCATATTCAACCGAAACCTCTTATGCTTCAGTTTGTGCCCATTGCCCCTTGTCCTGAAAAATGAACCATGCTATGGCGAAAATACAAACAACGTATTGGCTGTACAGGCAGCGGCACAGCACAGAAATTGTGATGCAATCCTTCATTTGCGTTCAGCCATGGTAACACCTCGTCTGAAATGCTGTGTTTGGTTTGGGGCGTTGCACTTCCAGAAAAATGCGAACTTGTCAGGGAGGTCTAAAAGGAAAGAACAAGAATGATCAAGGGTCTGAAAAACTTCACCTGCAGAGGAAGGTTGACAGACCTGGCAATATTCAGAAAAAAAAGCCAAAAAAGATGACAACTGAGGGAGGAACATAAGTGATTTAAAAGTTGATAAAAGGCTATTGCAGAGAAGGAGGGAATGATTTGTTCTTTTTGTCTGTAGTGGATAAGACAAAAATGATAGCTTTAAATTGCAGCAAGGGAGACTCAGGTCAAACTTCAGGGAAACTGCTCCAGTGGTAAGGACCACAAAGCACAGGAACAGGTTGCCTGGAGCGGTTGCAGAGGCTCTGCCGCTGGAGGGTGGAGGATGGCTGCCTCCTGGGCAGGACCCATGTGTCCTGCATTGAGGTTGGGGAATGGGCTAGATGGTGAGTGAAGGCTCTTCCAGTACTATGACTCACCTACCTCTGGTCCTTCAGGAGCTGAGATTCCCTAACATATTCATGAGTTACAGTGATAAAAAGCACCCGTGAAAATCCCACCCTTCTTCCTTCTCCGCTGACTCTCCAGAGCATCAGCTCCAGTGCACAGCAGAGGACTGAGAGCTGTGTCCCAGAGCACTGGCTGGGCAGTAGGGGCCAACATTGCCTCCCTACCTTGTAAAATACACTGCTGCCATGCAGTAAGGCCCTTCAGCCATCTGTTAGGGGATGCAAAAGCCCGCATCAAAGCAATTGTAAGTTTTAGACATAGCAATGAGATTTCCGCTCACCTGAACATCTGATAGGAGCTGGAAAAGGGTCTGCTTGGTTAGCCCTGCTGAAAGAGAAGGGAACCCTTGTCTTTGCATGAGTTTAATAGGTACACTGCTGTTTTCATGCTGAGTCTCCGTGACGGGGGGTGGTTTTCCCCTAGAACGGTTCTGAAAATTGGCAGGGGTAGGGGGGTGGAGGGGAATTAAAAAGGCAAAAAATAATTGTGTAAGGGACAGAGTTCCGAGCAGATTTTGAAGTTGCTGAAGTCCCTATCTCTGATGCAGAAGTGAACTGCATGCAGCTGGCATCCCCAGCCTGAGCTGGCCAACACGCTGCAGCAAGCCCCATGCCTGTGCCTGTGCAGTGGGGTTCCTTGCAGGTGGCTCCACGGGAACTTTAGCTCCAGAGACGGGGCTTACCCGCTACTTTCATGAAGTGCTGCAGAGCCAAGGACAACAGCCCCATCCTCACAGGCACTGTTTGAACTCCATCAGACAACTCTAAGCACTTACATGAAGTGGGCAGGGTTTTGGAAGTGGTCAGCACCTATCGAGCAGAAAATGTCTTCTGGGCAGAGGGTTGCTTTAGAAAAATCTGACTGCTGCTCTCTGAGGAACCTGAATGGGAGCCCTTGTGAGCTGATGACGACTTTTTTTTTTTTTTTTTAAATCTGGCTTTTACCCTTTGAGGGTTGGGGGACACTTTCACTAAACATACACAGGCACAGAACTGGGGCTTGTGGCTTTGCATGTTGCAGACCAGTGCTTGCAGCCCTCTCAGAGGAGGGAAGCATCTCCCTTTACACTGCTGCCAATGTGGTTCAGATTCTTTCCAGGAGGAGCCTTACTTTGCTTTCTGAAGGAACAGGGTAGATAGACCAATCCTAATATTTCATGCTTCCCTGGCACCTTTCATCCAACAATTCTAATGTGTTTTCACATGGGTTAACCTCACCACCCTCCTCTGACCAAGAGGTGATGGGAGAGGGGGGCTATTAGCCTCAGTTCACAGAGGGAGAGCAAGGGAGTGACTCACCCAAGGTCATACAGTGAATTAAAAGCGAGGCCACAGACCTCCCCTGATTCCTGCCCCTGGCTGTAACCCCGACGCTCAAGTCACTGCTTTCAAAACTGTGTTAGCGAGGCAGCGCAGTTTAAATATGCCATTTCGTATGTACAGTAGATCAGGGATTCGTGATGATTATTGGTCTCCGCGGATCAAATTACACTTTGTTTCTCTCGGTTTGGCTGTGTTTAACGGCAGCTCGATCTGATCGATGGCACTTCAGGGTGGCGGTTGCTCTGAGAGACAGAAAGACATTTTTCACAGTTTTGCAGCAGAGAAAAGGGGGCTGACAGTACACCACCACATCCGAGGACCCAGCTAGCCCTGACCCAGCCCATCAGCCACAGGCTGACTAACCTCCCCTGGTACTCAGCCACCGCACCACCGCTCTCGTGTGGTGGAGATTTTGCTTCTTGGCCCAGGCAGCCCCTGGGATGCAGCGCTTTGGTACCGCTTGTATGCTTCCTTCCAGATTTCCAGAACTCAGGTTTCCCATAACTGAATAAAATGCTAGTATCTTGCTGATATGGCTTCTTTAAAATCGCTCATGACTGTTGTTTATTTGCAGAAACCCTGTTGTGATCGTTCCTCCATAGCAATTAAGGAGAAGGCTTCCCAAATCTGAATGCCTAACAGAGCCACCATCTGTATTTTTCTGTCCTACCAGGCAGAGAGTTTGAAGGCGAGGAAGAGTATCTGGAGATCCTAGGGATCACGCGAGAGCAATCGGGCAAGTACGAATGCAAAGCTGCCAACGAGGTTGCTTCAGCAGATGTCAAGCAAGTCCGGGTCACTGTGAACTGTGAGTACATCGCAGCTGGGGCGGTTCAGTGGGGGCAGCTTTGCCCACGGGCAGGGGTGACTTTAGGATAACTAGAGAAGCCTTTCTCGGTTTATGTTATATGATCTGAAATGGCAGGGCTGGGGGGTGGGCTGAGGAAACTATGTGCAACCGCTTATCGCGGGGTATAGTTTGTGCTTTAAACCTGGTAATATATAAGAAAAGAAAGAAAGAGAGGAAAAAAAAAGAGGCGCTGTGAGTTGCCCCCATCCCTCCCCTCAGAAACTCTGGCGATGCCTTGTTTTCACTCATTGATATTCGGGAGCACAGTAGCGTGAAGAGAAGCTTCAGCAAGGCAGCAAGGAGAGATAAGGGAGGGTTCAGCTGGCTAAGAGCAAATGCCCGCCTGCCTGCACCCAGCCTTCTCAGCAGTGCCTACATGGGTATCACAGCCCAGGGGCCCAGGGGGATATGTAGTAGCGGCACGCGCTAATGAGAGGGTGCAAAAACTTGACTTTTATGCTGGTTTCGGGTCATTAGCATAAGGCCCTCTCCAAGAGACCCTCCGTGCACCAATGCAATACAGAAAGAGGCTTGACCAAAGGATACAGCAGTCCTCCAAAAACCACCGAGAGGCGCAGTTAGCTGTGTGGCTGACATCCACACCTGTATGCATGGGGCCTGGATCCCATCGCCCGTACGTGCTTAGACACGTGTCCACTTCACTCTGCTGGCGTGCTCCTCTCACAGTGACCCAAGATATGTTACTCTTATAATCCTGCATGTGTATATGTCCACCTCCATATTTGTATGGCTCATATTTGGCACTGGCGTGATTTAAAGTGAATATCCCCATCTGCCTCCTCTGTTTCCTTGCTTGGAGGCTAATACCTCTGCAGCAGGGATGGATGAATGGAAGGTGTATCCTCCCCTGGCCTTCTTCAGCTTATACACCAGAATATTAGCTTAAACTGAAATTGGAAGCAGTTACAGGCATGTTTCAGGGTGCACATGCATGGCCTTGATTCATGAGTAGCGCTTTCGGGGAGTGGGTTGGGGCAGAAAGCTGACGACAGCAAGTGTTTCAGCCCATCCCAGTCTAATTTGCCACCACACGTGATTTTAGCACCTTTTAATACCTTTCTTGCTCTTTGTCTCTTTCTTTCCTTTTGGGCCATCACATCAGATCATCCTGTCTGCCTTGCTTAGAAGTCAAGGTTATAGGCTCCCTGCAGCATCTTCCGAATCCACTGAGTTTTTTTATAATTCTTTTAGAAATTGGGTGGCAGTGGTTTAATACCAGCTGCTTCATGGGCCAAATCTGGCATTAAAGTGAAACTGTAGTAGCAGATTTTCTGCTCTAAAAACCGTTGAGGGTTTTTTCCTGTCAAAAACAGCTGAGTTTATAAATGCGAGACATTCCATGAGAACCAATTAATATTTTCAAATATTTCTGTGAAACATAATTTCAACAACACTTTTAACATGGTTGAAACAGATTGTTTGTATAAAGTCAGAATGTTTGATTTTGACTTAGTTTCAACTCATAATAACTATACTAAAGTAAGATCTTAAACATTTCTACAGTTGGAATATATGAAAATACAATGTGAGTATTGTAATATTATTACCTGGCCTAATTTGGAACGTAAGCAACTTATAAAATCCTTCAGGGCAGCTCTTTTCTTTCAAAACAAAGGGAAAAAATCTAAGAGGTCATGAGGGCCATGCACAGGAAAAATAAGTCAGTCCTGTTTGGGTGGTGAAAGCCAGACATTTGCATGCATCTTTCCTTATCTTGCTCCCTACAACTACACCATAAGCAGCAGAAAGTGGGAAAACTACAGTAAGTTTGAAAAATGGGACCTGCCCAACCTCAGGAGCTTCCTGCCCATCTCTTGTCATCCGCTGAGGCCGCGGAGCATGTCGCTTGTCAGCCTGGACTGGAGGAGAGCGCATCCTCGCTTTGCTTTGGTCTCACACTACCACCTTCAGGCTTCCCGAGTAATGGCCCTTGCATACCACAGACAGGGAAACTGAGGCCTGGGGAAGGCTGGGGGGGGGAACTGCTGAAGGGAACCCACTCCTGGCTTCCCCAGCAGCAAACAGCTGAACGCAGAGCGGCTGCTTTCTGAGTACAGTGGGATGGTTTGTTCAGGGCCACCGCCTGCCACTTCTGCTGGGAGAGCACTGCAGCACGCAGACTGCCCTGGGCTGAGCCTTAGCCAAAAGCGGTGACGGCTGGCGTATGCAGCCTGTCCACCCCTCCGGGCTCTGTCCTTTAAAAAGCCGAGGAGGGTGGCTGAGGCAGGGACTGCTCAGAGCGAGGGGCTGGGTGGGCGCCCTGGCAGCAGCCCGGGGAGCACACGCCTGCCGGGGTCATGGTGGAAAGGTGCTTGTTTATTTTGTGACTCACCTCTTGCGCTGGATTCAGTGAAATGGCAAAGGTTTGTCTTGCCGCAGATGGCGAGAAGATACACTGCTCGAACCAAAAAATCAGAGGAGGATGCTTAAAAAATCACCTTCACTATCCTTTTATTACCCCTCCTCCTTTCCAAATTAAAATATTTACGTGAACCCATAGCCTTTGAATGTAGGATCCTATTTATGTACACTTATTAATATTTATGATGTTAGAGGGCGCACTGCAATATCCCTAAAGCCCTGCATAAAATCCCGATTAAGGTCAGGAAAGGGATCACATTGAGATGGCTAATGTGTTCACAAACAAACTTCTTTCCATACATTTTCCAGACAGAATTATTTTTTTTCCTTTGACTGACACAATCCATTTTGATTCTTTTTTTTGGCCTTTCAGCGCTGGGACAGATACAGACGGCAGAGCTGTACCCTGTACATGCAGAGTGTGCTTTATGGTAACTTGAGTCTCAGCAAAGTAGCTGTCTGAGTTGCAGCCCCGTTAATCTCAGGGTATGCAAGTATTAGTGATGAGAGACAAGGCACTTATTCCCTAATCCCTCTCAGCAGCCAGGTGGAAATAATTCTGCCTTTTAACATGTAAATCTTGTCGCTTAACATTTTGAACATGGGGCTGGGATTGAAGATACCGGTGCCTACCCTGCCCGTCACCCAGCCAGCACTGAGACCGAGCTCCAGCGGAGCACACTGATACATTTCCCAAGTTTTGTTTGCCCACAGCACAACTCTCAGGCTTCAGAATAAGCAGCGGTGGGAGCACCGTGCTGGGCTGAGGGCGAGCTTCACACAGAGCAGTCACGAGCAAGCCCTCTTGGAGCCTGTGACAAAACGTGTTGTCCAGGAAGGTTTGGGCAGGGTTTGTAACCTTCGATGCCTAAGGGAAGTGTCTCAACAAGTGGTCTGGCTTTCAAAGTTGCACCTGCAGCTCCTTTCCCAAACGTGCTGCCACAGTCCTTTCCTTTCGTATTATAGTTTTGATGTTAGTCACAGAGGCTGTAGTGAAAATCATTTTCATGCTAGTGTTAAATTTCTACTTAATTCCTTTTACTTTGCTGTCTTCCTTTACGCTTGATGAAGTCTTTCTCTCCTCTTCTTCTCTCTGATGGGCCCGTGTGAACTAGATATCCACAGGTAAATATATTCATAAACTACAGAAGTCCATCATTAACCTTAACTCTGCCTATGCATTTATGACAGAACTTTATTCAGTGTTGCTGAGGAGAAGCACGCGTAAGGAGCGATGCTAACACGATGTATCAGGGAGAGTTCAGAGGGCAGGTATTCTCCAGAGGAGCAGGGGGGAGCATGTACCACAGCAAGCAGCAGCCAGGGGCCTCCACCAGCCCAACTGGTTTGTCTGAGGAAGCCAGCCCTGACATAAGTTTCACTGTTTCGTTCCACCTGGAAGTGTGTGAAGTGACTGCTTGTTTCCTTCCTGCAGACCCTCCCACCATCACAGAGTCCAAGAGCAATGAAGCGGCCACAGGACGACAAGCCTTACTCCGGTGCGAGGCATCAGCAGTGCCCACGCCTGATTTCGAGTGGTACAGAGATGATACCAGGTAAGACCTTTACCTCGCCCTTCTCTCCTTGTCAATCCACTCAATAGAGGATCCTTAGAGAATCACCTATCATCCTCCCCAACTCTTCTCCTCAAACAAATGACTCTTCACAAACCATGTAAGTCACCATGGTCCCATCAGACTCGGCAGAGCCAGCATGGTCAGAACGGGAGGAGGCAATCCCTCTCTGCGCTGGGGATGCTGAAGGACGTGCAGAGGATGGAGCTCTTGCCTTTAAGTTAGTTCTGGGCCAATACATAATTAAGACGTCAGTAGCGCTCTCCTCCTGATCATGTTCATGCATTAAATAGCTCATGATACAGACAAAAAAAGAGGCAGTGTTAGTCTCCAAGTAGGTAATGCCACTCTAGGTGCCTTCACCTAGTGAAAGGAGCTGCTGAGGTGTAAGATTCCCTCATCTCTGTGACGTGAGCCACCCAGATTTGCATATGAGAGAAAATGAGACGATAAAAGGGATCTGTCCCTTATACCTGAGCATTTACCTGGCATTAAGAAGGTTGTGTTATTGTCCTAGTTTTTAACCTGACCCATGTGCAGAAGCTCAGGGCTGACTCAGCTTTGGTATATGCACATATTAGAACACATGAATTGGTGTGTTTCACTAAAAACCTTTTGTTCAAGTACGGACTAGCCCTCAGGGGGCTATGGTGTGTTCATTTCCAAGTGTTACCTGGTGCTGGGTAAAGGCTTCCTCCCTTTCCCTCAGCTTTTCTTGCTTCTCTGCTGCTTTACCAGTGGCATTTCACCCCACTGCGCTCCTTCTTCCGTTCATTTCCTCCTCCTGCCTTCCATCAATGCCGCCTTTGGTCTTTTTCTTCTCACGTCTCCTTCCTGCCTCCCTCTGTCCTCACCTGCCAGCTGGGCTGAATGACTTGGGTTTACTGCCTGCCAGGCAGTGATTTCCTTCCCAATACACAACTGCCATTGCACTACACACCTCTTCTTCTGTCTTCCTAGGATAAACAGCGCCAATGGTCTGGAGATAAAGAGCACGGGGAGCCAGTCTCTGCTGATGGTGGCCAACGTCACCGAGGAACACTACGGGAACTACACCTGCGTGGCTGCCAACAAGCTGGGAGTCACAAATGCCAGCCTATACCTTTACAGTAAGTATGGGAGAGGGCAAAGGGAGGTCCAGATCAACTCTCGCAAAGACCAGGCTGTGTAGGAAGCACCCGATGACGCAGGAAAGCATCCGCTTGCCTCCCCCCACCCCCCCCAAACTTCCAGCCATGAGCTGGCTTTCAGTGCTCAGCTTCAGATACCTGCATGTTCATACTTGCCATGAAACACACACACAGCCACATTAAAAGGTTTACAGTCAAGCCCTTTGATTGACTTTCTTTGCTGAAGTCAGATTTGGTTAAAATAATAAAAACATGTTTGTTTTAAAGCTGAAAACAAAAAAACCCTTTAGCATGATAGCTCCTTTAATACAGAAACAGAAGGCCAGGGCTCAGAGGGTCCATGACATCTGAGAAATGGAGGGAACGAGCCACCAAGCCTGAGGAGAACAAGAGAGAGTCAAGAAAAGAGAAATTAGTTTGAAAATGGAATGGAAAGAAGTGGCGTACCATAGGGAACATGGGGGGAAAGGTAATCAGCAGATGAAATACGGAATAAAATTCCTTGGCTCTCATTCTGCTACCTTTCAATTTCTGAGTTTGTCGTAGCAAATGTAAACAGACAGAACTTGGGACTAGACCAAACTCGAGAGCAGAGTTTTATCTGCTGGTCCCGAATTTTGCAGTTGATTCAAACCTGTCCCTAAACAGAGCCCCTGCCCCTCACCTACCACCCACGCACACATACAAGCTGTGGCGTACTCAGAACACAGTTCCCGATTCCAGGTCCAAAACTTGGGCTCAACTTGGGCCACACGTTGTTACGGCCACCAGAAATAGACTGCAGCAGAATGACTCACTCACACGAATGGACACGTAGACGCAGAAGTGACTTAGGGCTGTGTTCCTCTGACAGTCCCAAACTGAATTAAAACACTCGGGCCATGACCTGCATGTCCTTTTAAATGGAAAAAGGAAAGGATAAGCTGTGTGTAAAGCAGTCTTAGTATGGGACGCGGTTTAGTCTAGTTTCTGCTGTGCGTGGCCAGATTAATTCAACCAACAGAAAAACAATGGTTTGGGTTGGTTATTTTTTTAACAGATATAATGAAAAGGGATAAATCCATTGGCATTCTCTGTTTACCACCTCTGGATTTATTTCATGGCAGTTTGAATTGTTGCAAAATTTGGGTGTATTCTGTGGAAGTTTTTTTCTAAAGAACAGATATTATCCTAAAAGAACATACATTTGATCTCCTGTAGCATTGCTGCACACAAAGCAAATTTCTACTTTGAAAGTCTTTTCACCCTGGTCTTGTGCCTGTCATGAGATTCAAATAAAATCCTCAGGCAGCAATCTGGAACACAATTTTCAAATACTCCAGATTTGTGCTTGCTGATATTAATATAATGCTAAGTTTAGAATCCATTATTTGTGGCTGTATTCTAAATTTGGCCCTCTCTGTTGGTTCCTGTTACACAGATGAGCTGAAATGCATCACTGAAACAAAATATAAGATGAAATTCAATAATGTATGTATGCACACGTGATTTTAGCTGGGGGGTTGGTTTTGCTAGAAAAGCATTTTGTATGACTTCAGAACTTCACCTCAAAGGATCTCAAAGGATTTGCTAGCAATGAATATTTTAACATCACAAGTTATTTAGAAATGGGAGAGTGTTATTAGCACCATTTTGCAGTAGGAAAGTCGAGGTACAGAGTGAAGAAGTGGTTTACCCATGGTCATAAAATGAGTGGCAGAACCTGTAAGACGCCCAGGGAGATCTGGTGAAGCTGCCATTCACTATTCCAGGACAAAATGTGTCAACTATTAAAGATGACTTGCAACATCCAGGGTCCTATTGTAGCCTCCTTTTGGCGTGTATGAAGAAAACTTCCCTTCTTTCAAGTTGTTGGATTTTGTTTATCATTTTTACCTTAGAAGTTCAAGGCCTATTTGTGCTGGAAAACACTAGAGAACTTCACAAGAGCCAGAAGAATGGAGGTGCAAGAGCTGAGAGAGATTTGATGATTTTCAGTGGACCATTTCTAACTTTTATTTTTGTTGCTTAGTCAATCCCTATTTCTTCAGTGTGCAATCGCTTCATACTGTTTCAGAAAATCTCTGTTCTAGTTAGTGTGGAAGAGAGAAAGAGAGAGAGAAAAAATAAATTCAGGCGGACTACAGCTGGTATTTCGAAGGTTAAGAAATCAGGGGGGAAATGAGTGAAGGGAAGCCAACCTCATAAACATGAAGAAAGCAGCTGAAAAAACCTACAAGCCCAGATGAAAAAAAATTCTCTAATGATCACACAGTACTGAAATAACAGGTAATGCGCGCTCCCAGCCACATGCTTAGGCAGAAAAATAAAGCAGTGCCAAGTTTTTGCAAGGTACAGGAGATACTCAAATACTTGGGAGTATTTTTCATCTCTAGAATCAGAGATTTTATTTCCTTTTTAAATGGAGAACAAGCTCACTGTAGGGCAACATCCCACTAGGGAGGCAGATACAGCGATGGTTCCTCAGTGTCCCATTGCAGAGCAAAAAAGAACAGCAGCCAGGAGTGAAGAAACAACCAGAGAGTTAATCATCAGGTACTTGGCAGCTTTGCCTGAGGTGGAGGGCAGAAGAGGAGCTAGCAAAATGATGTGAAAGAACAGTTTAGCAACAGAGAAAAACGAGTGTCTACCATTCCAGGAAATCTCAGCCAGCACTGAAAGGCTCTTGGAGAGACCGAGTGCCTTAGATGTCAATGCCATAGATAGAAGATGCATTAAAATACAAAAGCAGCTCCCTTGAGCTGTATGAATAGATAGCTAGTGATCTTCCTTAAAGGATGTAGCAGCAGGATTGCCTGCTGTAGGTGGAGAGATTTATACCCCTCACTCCTGGAGAGTGAGGTTACAGCAACATAAAAATGGCCATACCAAAGGTCAGTCTTACCCAGGAACCTGTCTCCAACAGCAATATGGAGCATGTTTGCAGAGAGGGCACTCAGGTACAGTTTGATGATACAACTGATCTAATGGCTTGCTGCCATCCCTTGCTCCCCGCTCCTTTTGCTCAGCCTGCTCTCCGCCACCCGCTTTTGTTGTTTCCCTCATTCTGGCACTCGGGGAACAGCCCACTGAGCCAGTTCAACCGGCTAAACCAGTGAAAAAGTAATGAGCTTTACCCCCCAAAACACCCCCGAACGTTTTGTTCTGTTGTACTGAGCTGAATTCGTTCACAGAAAGGCTCAACAAGCACCAGAGCCCGTGCAAGAGTGGAAGCCATATCACGCTTCTGTGGAGATGAGGATCTGGGAGGCAGGACCATGTTTTGCAGCATTAGCGAGCCAGTAGGTGGATTCAACTCCACAGAGCCTAGGAAGGGGGTTTGTAAGCCCCAAGCACAAAATACTGTGAGACCTAGGAAAGGGGCAATAACACAGAGAGGCCAAGCCAGGACTGCCACCACAGAGCAACAGATGTGAAAAGCAGCGCCGCAATGGAAGGGAAAGGGATTTTTTCCAAAGTGTCTTAGGAGGGAGGGATCATGTTTTCTTTTCATTCCACTCAGCTAACAGAGTGCTATGAAAAGCATTACGAGTAAAACTCACAACTTGTATCTTAACCCATGCTACACAGAAATGTAAATAGGTGCATATATATACCAGATACACATCTGCTGTACAAGCATATAGATACATGGATTTACGTGTACATGAGTATGTATACGTCTGTACACACCTGTGCGATGTATAAGCAAGCACACACATCCCCACAGGCGCACAGAAGCAGGCACAGCACCTGGTGCATTCTAGCAAGGCAGAGAAAAGAACTGAAAGCTCTTCCAAATTAGTTGACTTCTGCCTCCCACGGAGCTAGGACCATCCCAGAGGATAAAACAGGAGACAGCAGGGCAGTGCCGCACATCCCTATGCAGTCCCGCTGGCTAAATTGTCTCAATTATAGGAGACTGCCACCTCAGCAGGTCCCCTGCTGCATCCTCTGCGGCTGGCATCCTCTGCACCCTTCGGGGAGCGAGGAAACGCGGAGGTGAAGCAGCAGCTGGCGAGGCCCATGCCAATTAGAAGCAGCAGCCACAGACAGGATCCCACCCCTGCCTCCTCGAGAGGCTTCAGGTAGAGTTATCATTTCAGTCCAGCAGTTTTGATCCCAGCAAGAGGCAGGATCCTAAGAAGAGCTGGCGCTTGCCTCTAACTTGTCAGTATTTGCTAGCGCCCCAGCACAAGTGCTGGCTGCGTGCACACCCTTACACCCTTTCCTTCTCCCAACTCTCTGCCCACGCTTTGTTGCACCTGAGCTAGGGTTTGGGGAGTATAACTGTGGCCGAAATCTCTCTTAGTGGTTCTTAGTGCAAGCCCCATGTTTTCCCAGGGGCTGAGAGTGACGGGGAGGCTCAGGAGAGGAGGAAAGTGGTTCGGGTGGCAGCCAGATGGGGCAAGGCTGAGGCACTGCTAACGAGCCAGGGTGGAGCGATAAAGGCAGCACGCAGCGGGCGAGGGGAAGGGAGGTAGAGTCCTTGAACAGAAAGCAGCATGGTAATGAGGCCGTGGCGCTTTGCTTCAGCTGCTTATGCTGTGCAGCCTGCAGCCTGCTGCGCAGGAAGAAGGTAAAGGGGAGTTGAGTTATTTAACCAAACTAAATAACAAGGAAGTCGTGTCAGCGCAACAGCCAGCTTTCGCAGAACAACAGTCCCCTGTTGCTACGTAAACACAGAGATCCAGGTGAGCCGTGTATTTCCTAAGCCAGAGACAATGCCCCCTGTGCCCGCTGTGGGCTCCCAACAGCTCCATTAGCACAACCAGGGCTGGAGATCTACCAGTGTCACAGGGATGGGCCTGACCTGCTACATCCTCACGGGCTCCAGTGAGTCAGAAACTAGCTCCTTGCTCCAAGGGTGCTGTATAAAGAGCATTGGCTTCCAAAATGCCGGGCCTGGGTTGATCAGAGGATAATAGCGGACTGCCCACGTATCCTGCCAAGCTCCATGTCCACCAGCACAGACCTTAGCACCCTCCTTCCCAGGTAAGCCGGAAGACAACTCGTTGCCCCAGGCCTATCAGCTGTTGCATAGTGTCATATCTCTACAGCTAAAAGCCCACTTACCAATCGGTCCCCGAGTAGGAACTTGTGTCAGCCAGCACGCAGCGTCCGGCAAGCTCTGAAGGTATCGAAGGGAGACCTAATGATCAGAGTCAGGCTAGAGGGGGGCTTGTATTCTTGGTTCTGCTCGTGGCTCTGCCAACAGTTCAGCATTTGACCTTGGGCAAATTGCTTCCTTGCTCTGTGCATCAACCGCACAATCTGTAAAATGGAATTAATGCTGCTGTTTGTTAGCCTCAGACTGAGGCCTCTGACACCGGTTTCCCTCGGTATCTGTGCAACTCTTTGAGATCCTTGTGTGGAAGAAGCAAAGCGTGAAGCCAGCAGTGGCATACAGCAAAGCCCTGCTGTGGCGTATAATGAGGATGCATTATAAACCCCCTATAACCAAAACAGCAGGCTCTGCGTACAGCTAGAGGTTGATGAGTCTGCAAAAACTCTGTTCCCATCAGAAGACAAAGGCTCAAAAGAAACAGAGTGCCCTTGAGGATTCGCCAGGGTGACTGCTCCCTTGCTCAGATCCTCAGTGGACCTGGTCACTGGCAAGAAATCCATTGCGGAGAAGGTTCTGGGGAGGCAGCAGCTACCCGCGGAGGACTGCCACAACTCGCCTCTCTGCCAAGACTAGCTTCCAGCCAGAGGTGTAGCTAAGAGGAGCTGTAGTGGAATGACGTTGAGTGGTCTTGAAAGTCAGGGGGGAGATGTGGCCCATCAGCTCCAATTACCTTCACTGCAGGTGCTTAATCCCTCTTGCTGTGTGGATATTATTTGTTTAGTTTTTCAAATGACTTCTCTCTGACTCCCAGTCCCTGGGGATGTTGATGTGTATTAGGTGTGTCGCTAGCAAAATGCTCTGTATATGAAACCTACTCTAGTTCATCCAATTTGGGGATGGATAACTCCGTCAGGTTTGTATCTGCTGCTTGCTTGGTGTGAAAAGTGGCTTGTCCTTTTCTCCTGCATGTTGCTTATTGTTTTTTTTCCCCCCTTAGAACGAGTTTTACCCACACTCCCCAATCCTTTTCCAGGTCAGTATATGTTTTGTGTTGAAGTAGCTCTTTAGCCGGGTCATTCTCCATCATCCTGATAAAAGCTGAGAGCTAGGGATGGGCAAAACAGTTCAGAAATGCAGGAAAATAGGAGCTTTCTCTTCTCGTCTACATGTCATTTGCTCCCTTCTATTCACCTTCTTCATCCTTCCCCTTCCCCCCTCCCTTTTCAGAAAACCAATCAACTAAACAGCAACAACCTTTAGCCAGGCTTTGAGCCATGACACTGCGTCCTCATCCAGGTCTGGACAGTCTTCAAGTGAGGTTCAATTTGTCAGCAGGCCTACTCCTAATATATATTCCAGTCCAAAGCTGTCTTTGTCCGCAGGTTTCGGATTTGGATCAAAAGCATGAGCAGACCTAAAATTTTTCAGAGATGGTGGAAGGGAAAAGTGAGAAGCTAGAAATGAAATTGCTGCCAGGAGGTTTTTTCACTCTAGTTGTGCAAAACTATTCATGGTGAAACACTTTCTTTTCTCGCTCCTCTGTCACACACACACCCCCCCTCCAAGTCTGCCAGTCTCATAGTGCTGCATTTGAGGCAGAGAGCACGGGAAGAGGCACACGGGGAGGTGTTGCTGTCTTCTTTATTCCGAGCGAAGAAGGTATGAAGGCAAAGCAGGGTCTGAGTATTTTTCCTGTCTGTGTGCTGCCCAAGCACGCCTCAGGTCCAGGCAGTGCCGCCCCGACGTCCACACGAGACTTGGGGTGTGGATACGACCTTGAGATTCTGGAAAAGCGCAGAGACTGGGCACTTCCAGAAAGCAGGTTACAGCTACAGTAAGGCAGCCAGTCCCTATAGTCACTTCAACAAATCTTGGCCTAGGGCTCCTTAGTATCTTTGTTTTATTGCCATATGATGACGATGCACTCAACTCATGGCATGTTCAGAGGCCTGCATAGTTAATGTCTGTGCAGAGCTCTGGGGTAGAGTGTTATTACAAACCTCGTTGTTTTGCAGAAGGGCACCTGCCCAAGTAAAGCACCTGCAGGTACTCCCATGAAAAGAACAATAAATTCTGGGTGTTCCACCAGCTCCCTCTAACTACTCTGCTGTTTTCAAGTCAAGCTCTGCGCTTGGCAACTTATTCAGGCTCAGGATGTAGTCACAATTGCCTATTTAAAAGGCAAATCCACAAATACAATTAAAGAAAAATACCTACCAAAAAAAAGGAGGGGAGGGGCGGGAGAAATCAAAGCTACCATTAAAGTTAAATCCCAGAGAGTGATTTGTAAATAACATTCAAGGAGCTGAGAAAAGGAGTGAAGTAGGCCATTGGGAACCTAGTGTGGAAAAATAAATCCAATTAAACACCATTATCATATGTATTGCAAATGAAACTTGTGCTTGGATATGAAATTAAAGTTGGTGAGGCTATTTGGGATGTAAGGTTTTGAGGAGCTTTCCAATTTTGGGTGTTCTTTTTTTAAGCAGAATTTTCAATGACAAATATTTTTGTCTGATAGAAAACCCAGGGCTCTTTCTTTTTATGATTATTTTTATTATATATCCTTAAATCCCACAGGCAGGCAGTGTTAATTTTTTTCATAGTCAGCCCTGTTTACAGCGGGTTTTGAATTAGTAGCCCATTAAGCTAAATGATAAAGCAAAAACTGCAAAACTGCAAGTTAGCAAGGCCAGGATTTCCATACCAAATACCCCTCCAAATCAAGCTGCCAAGGCCATCCTGTACAGCTTTAGTCAATCCTTCAGAACACTTCCCACTCTGTCTTTGAAGTTGTGGTTTGGGTTTGGTTTTTTTTGTTTTTTTTTTTTTTTGCTTTTACTGCTCCCCAGTCTTCTGAGATCATCTTGAAGGACGTCTTGGTGTGACAACACTCCTGTGAGAAGGCTCCAGGAATTTGTGGTGCCAAACACTGGGATATCTCCAGTGGCCCAAGACATGCAAAGAGGATTTTGCAGAGGGAGAAAGTAGAGTTTAAATACTCTCGACCTCATGTGTTTTCTGAAAGCCCCTGCCAGCTTCTCCAATGTGGGCGGTCAGCACAGATATTGGTGCTTATCTCAACATTTGCTTCTACTTCGCTGCTTGCCTTCAAAGAAACCTTAGGCATAAAATTTTCTTGTTAGACCTTTTTCTCCCTATGAGTTGATGTTCTGAGATGCAGTCCTCGGCTCTCAAATAAGCCTCTCCTCAGTGACCAGAACCACAGCCTCCTCCCTCCTTCTCCTTCAATTTCCATTTCTCTTAAGCCTCGGTAGCACTTCCCTGCTCTGTGGGGTTTTGAGAATTAATTTAAAAGGAAGGTGTTTTGAGATGAAGAGCACTGTAGTCATGCTAAGCATTGCTATCATTAGCTAGCTGCTGTAGAAACATCTTGCTTTCAGGCAGGCTGGAGACTCAGAAGCAGTCCATTCAACTAAACACATGGGACTTGAATTTGATGAGACAGTTTCCTAAAAGGCTGGTGGAGCCCAGCTGATTCAGCTCTCAACACAATCGTCCCTGGTAAATTTTCCAGCCCTCCTGATTTTGCAGCCAGGCGCTCAAAATGCCCCGAAATGTCTTCTGGGATGATGCTACATCATCACTTCTTCCTGTCTGCATTGTAATATTGCGTTATAATGGGATGACATGAGAACTGGCTGTAACAAAGGAGGCCTAATTGCATCATCAGGTGGCTTTTCAAAAGAATTTTCTTCTGGAAAAGGAGAATTTGCTCATTGCACACCACACCTGCCAACGACAGGGCAAGTGAGATCGTTGTTGAACCCCAAAGGGGTCTGTCACAATTACGATGCTAGCTCCGTCTCTGTCCTCCGTCGTCCCTTGCCCTCAGCCCTTTCAACACAGACTCCCTCCCCCGTGGTTAGCACCTGTGTCCCCACCGGAATGGCTTAGCCAGGCTTCAAAACCCATGAGTCTTCCCAGGAGATTTGTGATGAAGGCTTACCGCAGATTAACCAGGGGCTTTCTCAGCATGGCTAGCTTGGATGCCCTGGGAGCTCTGCAAAGGAGATGCTGTGTTTCCCAGAGAGCGGCACATCCAGAACTGCCCACGGGGGCATCAAGCATGCCAGTCCTTGGGGCCTGATCAGAGAAAGTCCGGTCATGGCCATCAACGGGGTGGCAAAAGATTTATAGCAATAGTGTGTTAGGAATTGGAGGAGGGGGAGGGAAAGGGAGAGTGAGCAGTCCTGTCTTTCTGCCAAAACGCGCACTGATCGGAGAATGACCCTGTATGACTGTAGATCGTAGCTAGTCTCCATTTAGCTGTAGCCCGCATAGCCTGTACTGTCACTAATGCCTTCATCAGGTGGGTGGGAGCTGGGGAAAGGGAGAAAAGAGATGTTCATTTGGGTCTGATGACCAGAGCGGGAAACAGAGAGCATTTTTCTTTCTAATACCCTCTCAGTCCTCTTCCCTCCCCGTGGAAGTCCTAGCTGTGGAGAAGAGAGCTCATCTGTTGCAGTGGTCACCTCCACCCATCCCTGCTTCCCTTTCACTTTCTCTAGGGCATGGCCCTGTCAGTCCTGCTCAGCAGGCACCTCTCATGTCAGCGGTGTCTGCTCTGGCAAAAGGATGAACATCTGAATATTTGGAAGCTAAGGAGAGAAGTGTGGGGGAACGCATCAGTGAGTCCAGACTGTAAAGGGTTAACACGTTATGGGGGTTTTGCTGACTAGGCAGTGGTATGGGAGCAGTCCACAGAAACCAGTCCTCCCAGTACGGTGTGGCCAGCTAAAGAACCCCTCTGTCCCTGGAGTCCTCTTCACTGAGGCCAGCGGGTGCTTTCTCAGCTGGGCTCCAAGAAGGGGTCAGTGAAAACCCAAGCCTTCGCAACCTTTGAAACAAACCCGTTGGCAGAGCTGGGGAAACTGTGGCATGAACAGGCCACAGTAGCCAACCTTGTCCTATCGTGATCCTGACATAGAAACTACCAGCAGAGAAAAATAATGGCCACAGGGACCAAGCACCGGAGGGCATGTTTGGGAGCCATCTGCATGTCTGGTATTTCCATAAGTTCTCAGGCATTCGGGAACCGTAGTTCAGCTGTAGTCGTCACTCTGCAGCAATGTGTGCCTGACTACTTGGGGCATGCCTCTCTCCTCCCTGCAAGCTGGCTGAGCCTCGGGCATCGGCATCTGGTAACGCCCATGACCCTAGGCAGAAAGCACAACTCGGGGCTCTCCTTGCCTCCCGCTGGTGGTATCCAGCCAGATTTTCCAAAGAGCTCATTCTCCATTTGGTGAGTGCAGAAGGGGGTGGCTCTGTATGGTGGATGCTCAGGCAGGCCAAGCTTCTCTTGATGCTCAGGGTCAGTGTCCATCCGTCCATCCCTGCCAGGTCTGCAGGCGCTGAAGGCTGGGACCACATTGGGTGCCAAGCCTGTGGGGGTTTCAGGCCAAGGGAACAGGAAGGACAAGGCAGGGTGAAGGCAGAAGGCCAACATCACATTAACTGTTTCTTGCCATTTCATGGGTACCGGGCAAGGGTCGGCGTTGTGTCTTACTTTGACCATGTGGTTAAAAGTGAATAAAATCAGTGGTCACAGGTGAGGGTGGTGTCTTCCAAAAGGGGTAGTAGGGGTGTAGCTGGAAGCAGCATCTTAGGGAAAAGAGAAATACCAAGAATTATTTCTACTACAGCTACTAGCGTTGCTTGATGGGTTCTTCTGGATAGCAACGGACAGTTTCTGTTTGCTGAGATTGCTTTAAAAAAAGCCCAAACCAACTGGTCTGCTTCTTCCCCCAAAAAAGCATAAAGAAAAGAAACCTGCTTTCTTAAAGAAGAGAGAGAGAGATGGGGAGGGGGGGAGAGAGAGAAATGGCTTTATTGCTTGATCTGTTTCTGTACTTTTTGTTCATTAATTTTAATTTAGATTGATTTATTCCAAAATGAGCCCTGGGTTGCATATATTTGCATAACCCTCTCCAGTAGCAATGCTGTGGAGAATCCAGTGAGTGAGGAAGAGCAGCAGCAGAGAGTAGGAACTGAGACTGGAAGTCCCAGAAAGATAGTCCCCCGAGCTGGGCCCTTGCACTGGGATGGGGAAGGCATTTCAAGGGCTGTTTAGTCACCGGTGTGGCTTTGCATGCATGCAGACCAGCCCTGCAAACCAGAGGTCGGGGCACAGCAGTCAGGTTGGGAGAGTGGAGATTGGGTGAAAGCAGTGGGGGAGAAAACACACAACTGCACTGCAGAGATTAGAAACAAACCCATGGAAGAGCAACTGCCGTGGAAAATCAGTTGTCCGGTAGGGACACTGATAGTGTCAGCGGTGTAGCGTGGACAGATTACCCTGCAGAGCGGAGCTCGGGCAGGCTATAACCCTCCTGAGACAGATATCCCCAGCCCGGAGGATGCTCACAGCCTGATACCATCGCTGTGTTAGATGAGTTTCTGAGGCCGTCAGCTGAACCTTCCTCCTTAGAGATGATGAAGGCAACCTACACCCACTGCACAGCAGGTGTACCTAAGTCCTTGCTCTCTCCCTTCTCGCTCTCCTTGCTTCCCACGCTGAGCTGCCAGCTGGGCTGACTGGGACCAGAGTGTGGAGGGCAGCAAGGAGGAGGATGAAGAACAGCCACTGTTGTCTTGGTTTATTCCTCCCACCCCTGAGAGAAAATGACCAAAGAGTAATTCCCACCACCTTCCTCCTCCTCCTCCTCCTCCTCCCCTTTCCATTTCCAGTGTAAACCACTCAAGAATTTGCCTAACAAATTGGCCTCCCCTCTGGTTATTGTCCCAAGTGAACAGTCTCTCCATTCACTAACCCATGACGGTAAGTCGGTTCGGGAAGCGGCAGGTTTATCTTCCCGGCTCAGGCACTGCACCGGGCCCGCTCGTGAACCGGTTGCCATTCAGTGTCTGCTCTGCTGTTGATAAAGCACATTACACATGGCTGGGCTTGCATGATTAATACAGCTGTCTAAGCGCTCTCTCTAAAAACAAAAACAACCGGGAGAAGGGAGGTGTGGGATTTGGGG
>NW_009258260.1:1245806-1248309 GCF_000687185.1 Egretta garzetta
CGCAAAAAAAACAAAAAAACGGGGGGGGGGGGGGGGGGGGTGTGGGGGGGGGGGGGCGGGAGGTGTGCACAGGGAAAAAGCCAACCATTCCAAAAAAAATCAGGCTTGCAGAAAAGCAGAGCGCTCCTGGCAGGCCTTCCCTCCCATGGGCGAGCAGGTCTGTCAGCAGAGCTCCCCTGCAAACGGGAGAGGCCTGGTGGCAAGGCGAGCAAAGGAGAAATGCTCTTGGCCCTTCCCCACCATTGCCTGTGCGTCCCTCTGCAGTCTGGGGGACGAGTGCATGGACGGGAGCGAGGGGTCAGGCCATGGGGAAGGATGGGCTATAACCAGAGTAGCTTCAGTGAGGTCCGGCCAGGCAGCCTCCACAGCAGGCGTTAAGAAGATGTGCGTTCTCACTGATGGACGGGTATGCTCCCGAGCCAGGTCACCTTATGCACCGTACACGTGCACCCCCCGTGCTCGGAGGCACCTCCCACAGTCACTGAGCAATTTCCAGGCACCCTAGAACATCTCAAGGATGAGCCGAAGTGGCTGCAGGCGTCTTTTCGGTTGCCCCAACTCATCCAGCTGCAGGCCAGCTCAGCTGCCGGTGTAAGCTGCGGTTAACTTCCCCTTTTTAATTACTGGTCTGAGAATGGGCTGTGGGAAACCACTGTGGCTTTCTGCTCCAGCTTTCCCCCTGCCCTGGCCAGGCATTAAAGCCATGCTTGCACTGCTGGGGCGTCATGGTGACCAGGAGTCTCACTCTGGGATCGCACACACACACGCGTCCGTACTTGGGGGAGACCTACAGGTGACACAAAGTAATATTTACTTAAACCACATGCTTTAGAGACATACACCAGTCTGTGGGCCCAGCTCGACTCCCATGAAATCTCTTAATTCACTGGAATGCTGAGAGAAGCGCAAGGGCTTGTTCATCGTGTTCCCGTGATATGGGTCCCATACTTCTTCTTGTTCACAAGCAGCCCTTGGGGGAGGGTAGCTGAAACCTCCTCCTGGCTTGTTCCGCTCCTGGGCAAGGAGGGATGGGGTGGGGACAAGGGTTGGTTTCCACTAAACTCACTGCAAGGGAGTCCCCAGAGAGGAGTGGTGGCCCTGAGAAGACCTCAAGGACAGGCTGGGGGCAGGGGGGAACAGGATGACAACACCATGCTGCAGGTACTAGAGGAGAAGAATAGGAAGGGCAGAGGCAGCGATACGACTGGATTCCAGTACCAAAGCAACCTCAAGCATGCTGGTCACGGTCCACCCCAATTTAGTTCTCCTTCTGCTCCAGTCTCCTTTCCAGTCACCCCTCGGTGTGTCCCTCCCTCTTCATTTCTGCTCGCAGCCACGCAAATCGTTCTTGTGCCAAATATCCAGCAAAGCTTGTGGAAAACCGTAGCAGGGATGAAGTGGGTAAACAGACAGATATAAAGCTGATGAAAATATTAATTTTTCAGGAGGTTCCAGAGCCTCCAATTAGCAAACCTGCTTCCCAGGGCTGTATGTGCTCTGGGCGAGGGGGGCGATGCTGTTTGTTCCCTAGTGAGATGCCAGGCTGTGTGCTGGCATCACCTTTGGTCTGCTGTGCCCTACACGTGAGCAGGGGAGGGATTGCTGTAGCCTAGGAAAGGGAAAAGCAGAAAAAGCTCAGGTATTCCGTGTGATGGACCCTGAAGAAGTCAGTGCTGTATATTTTTTGGATGTTTTGCTTGTGGGATGAGAGGCTTCAATGAATGGTTTGAAGCAAAGCAGTTTTAAGTAACTGATTTTGTATCAGCAGTTCGCCAAGTGTTTTTTTAAAAAAATGTCCTTCAGCTGCTAGGGGAATGGAAAGGGTGAGAGAACTATTTTTCACCTGTGAGAAAGCCTTGGAACTTTTTGATATCTACAGGACAGATCTGGTGATGAAAGATCTGTGCAACCTTGCAGCATAGGGGGTCTTCTAGCCACCATCAGCCTCACTGGTCAGGATAACCCTTCAACTCTAGCCTAGGAGTACTGTAAACCAGCTCCGGGATAAATGGCATAAGCAGCCAGCTCGTGAACACCACGACCTTCTCAGAAAGAGACTGAGAAATACAATTTCAGGGGTATTCTTTAGACCTCAGGGAAGGATGGGTGCGCTGCATTACAGAATGAATCTTCACTAAGACACGAGGTATGACAGATGAGTACTTAGTACACCATGAATGAGCTCCGAAACATGGGGAAGAACTGTTCGCTGCTAAAAAAGCATGAGCAAATTCTGAAATACATTAAACCGCGTGCTAAGATTGATAGACACCAGAGACATTTCCTTAATCTTGTCGGAGAGTTGCTGGAGGGCATCCTCCCTAGTTTACACAGTGGTACTTCCACCTCTAGAAAAGCCAGCCTATTGCCACTGCAGTCACAGTCAAGTTTTAATTACAGGAGCAGAACTGGTAGTGAGAACGGGGTACAAGGCAGTAATGAACTAAATAGCTTCAACATTAAGAACGGGGAGTGGAAAATCATGTCTTCTTCTCAAACTGGG
>NW_009258260.1:1248332-1249988 GCF_000687185.1 Egretta garzetta
AAGGCGACACAGGAAAGTAGTGAGAAAAAAGCCCCAGATGAACCCTAGTAAGTAGAAGCTGCTAATCCCTAAAGCCTCCGAGTAGAGTGCAAAGCCCTGGAAGAAAGAAATTAATAACTTTCAAAGTATGACCTTGAAAATGGAATTAACAGTATTCCTCCCTTTTAAGCCTTCATGATAATAAAGATTTCATCTTCTGAAGCCCTGGCAAGAGAGTCAACAGACTAGAAAAATTACTTTCTGCAGAGGAGCTGGCAAGTGTAAAATCTAAGACCCCTCTGGGCCCCAGGGAGCAAGATGACAGAGAGACACCTGTATGGTGCACATCCCCTTTCCCTCGCACCTTCTCCTTTAGAGGTTTGGGTTTTTTTTTTTTCTTCCTCCCTCATTTTTGGTCCTCCGTTTCGCTCAGGAAGCAGGACCCCAGCCTTCACTGTAAGTAGAGTAAGCCTGGCAAAAGCACGGAGCCCTGACCCGCTCAGGGTGGAGAGCGCTTGGAAAAACAGTAGGCCAGCTCTACTTGGTTTCCCACCCATCCTTCCTTCCCATCACAGACCAGTCCTCCTCGCCTGCTCCACGCCGCCTCCTGGCCTCACTTCCATGTAGAAACTCATGGGGGCTGATTGTGCTCTTACACCGGGTTTTACCTTGCATTCTTTGGTGGGATCCCAAGGGCAGATTCCCCAAAGCAAATAAGGAGCCTGTAGCTCTCTGACGCGCTTTGAAACTTTTCTGTGTGGCTCTCCTCCATCAGCACTGCAGATACGCCAAGCTCTGGAGTCTTGTTAATGTAAATAGGAGAAAAACTGGCACCTGCTGTCTCTTTTCCTATCTCCATTTTGGTTTACTCAGATGATGGGACCCAGGACCCAGCAGAATATTCTAGATGGTGAATGCGGGTGTGAAACGTGTAGGAGGGTGGGTGACTTTTTTTTTTCCCTCTGGGTATGAACCAGAAATACATCTGCTTTCTACTTGCATCTCAAGTGACCCTTTTTCAAGGTCTGTGTTGGGAATCTTGGAAGGCACAGGTTCAGTTTTGGCGGGCGGTGATCATGCTGCTCACAGCCTCTGTGCAGCCAGGAGGGCTTGTGGATTTGTTTACAAGTCTGACCTAGTTTGCCTGGTCAGCAAGGGTTACGTGGGGTAGCGCAGCCTCCTTCCTCCTCGATTACGGGTCTCTTCAGGGGTCCTGTCCCAGCTGCAGAAGGGAGTTGGAGGGAGTGAGGGGAGAGAAAGGGGAATATCTGCGTGGAGGAAGCAGAACGGGCTAGGAACTTCACCACCGCTCCCTGCAACCTCTGCTGCTTGCTACGATAGTGGGTGGATGTCTTGCTTTTGAGGGGATGCCCAGCCGGCAGCCCAGATCTGCCCCCCCCCGAGCATTTTACCAGGGATACTGCTGCGTTGTGGCTGCGGAGAGATGCAGACCGACGAGGGGGACCAGCGTCTGGGCCACAAAAACGTGGTGGCCGCTTTAGGCCACCTCGGGCAGAAGCGGCTCCGAGTGTGCAGAGCTGGCACCCCTTTTTTGGCAGGGTCCCGCGGGGGCTTTCCCGTGCAAGGGCTCCAGGGGTTTCCCGCAGGTGCCCGTAGCCGGGAACCCCGAGCGTCTGGGCCAACCGGGGCTGTTTCCAGCCCCGGGGCTTGCGTGGG
>NW_009258260.1:1250053-1253482 GCF_000687185.1 Egretta garzetta
GAGGGGTGCAACCGAAGGGCGAGCATTGAACGCCTGCCTGCCAGGGAGCACGCAGCATCCCTTGGCATACCGGTCGTGCTTCCCCTCATGCCCTTTTTTTTGGCATTTGAGCTTCACCTGGCACCACATCCATGCCTAAACAGCTCTGTAGGAATCCCCGCTTTTTCTGCTGTAGTTCTGAGCCAGGCTGGTACCGACTCCTTGTTCTTCCCGTTGCATTCCTGGTACTAACTCCCTTTTCCCGTAAACACTGTTGTTCCCCTGTACCTGCCTCTCTCCCACCATCCCTGCTCCCCTATGCCTCGATCTGGGTTTAATTTCCTCTCTTCATCTCCCCCAGACCTGTTCTCGTTGCCTGTCCAACCTGCATGCTCACATCAGCTCCTACATTTCCCCATCCTCACCCTGGCTGACATCCCCTCCTCTTGCCCTCTTCAGTGTCCCAAGCCAGGCATGCCCATATTGCCATTTCAGTTGAACACCTTCCCTAATATTGTTTCCTGTGCTGTAGCTGTGCATTGGTACAACTGTAAACCTCATCGTATCGCCTCGGTCCATATTACCCCTTTCTTATATCGTTCATCATGGTGGCCTTTCCCTGTGCCTCTGACCTGATACAATCTTCCTCCCATGTTTATCACCTCCTCATGCAGCTCTCAACCCCAAATGGGCACTACAGGCTTTGAGGGGCTAACGCCGGCCCTGAGCAGGGCACATACCGGGGCCACCAAGCAGCCTTCTGACCTTGACCACTGCTGCCAAGGCTGTGTGCTGCAGTGCCTCGTAGCGCTATAAATTCAAGCCTTGAAGGCGGGGAAAAAAGGGGCCCTTTTATTCATCCCACAAAGGTCAGACCTCAGAATTCTGCTCCCCTCTCGGTGATTTCTGCAGCTAGCCTCATCTCTGGAGGGTGAGCCTGCACCACGGAGGATGCACCACTAGAGTCTCAGTTGCTTAGGCCTTGGGGGGGCATCATACCAAGTCCTCTCACGACAAAACTGTGCTCCCTTCAGCCTCCTGGGTAGCATCCACTGAGGGCTCAATACCAGCTGTGCCCCAGGCTTGGTGGGGAGACTTGCAGCTCTGCGATTCAGGACTTGAGTGTTCCCTGGCCACCAATCTCTTGACACTGGGTAGCTTCTTTCTTAATAGTTTCCTTGACAAAAAGCTCATCTCTCTCCTTCCTAGGGAGATCTGAACACACCCCCACTAATTCTTCCCACCCTGAGTGCTTTCCTTAGCCTGGTTCTCCTGCAGTCAGCAGAGGAGACTGCGGAGCAAGGAGTGACCGAGACAGTTTTTAATCTAGCCAGTGCAGGTAGCAATTAGTAATCGGCAGCACGCCAGGCTTTCTCTTAACACCAAGGTCCTAAAGTCACAGGAGAACATAACACCCAAATTTAATGTGTGGCCATAACGTCACTGCTGGCAGCGAACTGCTGCAGTGCTCCTGTTGAGGGAAGTTTTGGATATGGAAGTCGTCAGGCTGTCCAGAAGTGACTGGACAAGCTCATGGAAGAAAAAAACCGAATCTATCAAGGAATACTGAGTGCAGCTACCGCTGGCTGTGGCTGACTCTGAAGCAGCTGAGGAAGGCCAAAATGATGCCGTGCCAGCCATGTGCTCCCAGCCAGCCCCCCACCCAGCCCCCGCAGGGGACAGAACTGAAGGTTAAAGAAGACCCTTGGGCTGACCCAGTAGAGCTGGGCTTTTCAGGTGGTATGCTCCTCTTGGCTGCTTTTGGGGAAGAGAGCAGTTCTTGGCTTTGCAGTCTTGCTGTGCTTTGCTGTGAACGTAAGCAGCACCCTGCTTCTCCCCTCGCCCTCCACCATCTCACCCAAGCCTCACCACCCTTCTTGCTCTGTCTTTTCCTACACCCTTCCCAGGAGTGGGAGCAGTTCATGAGCCATGACACACCGGGGGAAAAAAAAAAGGTATTACAGCTATACCATGCAATCTAGCACAGATACCCATGCCCTCTGTAGCGAGACCTGGGGCTGCCCTACCTTGCAGCCCTCCGGGGAGGAGCAAGGTCAGGCCTCAGAGCAGGTTGTAGCAAGCCCACCTGTGCTGTGCCAGTGGTAGGGGGGGCAGGAGCTAAAACTTGTGAGGGGGCAGAGCACTGACCCACTGGTCGCAGTGGTCCCAGAAGAGTCATTCAAGATGTGTGAACTGTGTGGGGAGGCCCTCCCCAAGGGTGCTGGAGGCAGATGGTTTTGTGGAGCTATTTACCTTTTTCTGGAAGACCAAATCTCTGCACTGTTGCGAGGCTCTGAGCCAAAGCATCAGAGCAGAAAAACATTCTGAGGGACAGTCACTGGCTTTAGGGTTTTTTTAATGATTAAAATAAACATTTTTTTTTTTCCTCCTCAAGCCTTGCTCTCAGATACAGCAGAAACATTTTGGCTGTTGCTCTTCCACTTAAAAAGAACAAAAGGGGCTCGAGGCAAACACCCAGAACCTGGGATGGTTCCACCTGCCCTGTTGATGCTTGTAAAGTGCTACGCAAACAGGGCCATATAACGGGAAAGGTCAGGCGACCTTAGCAGTAGCAGGTGCCGCTGGCTCTGCCTGCGAGGCTGGTAGAGCTCTTGCAGCACCTCCTAGGTGGCATGCTGCACACCAGAGCGTGCAGCAGCTCTTCTGCTTCCCGCTGGGTGGAAGGGTTTGCCTGCAGCAGGATGAGGCACCAGGTGAAATTGCTGAAGTCCCAGGTGGCCTCGCTGGCCCTTCTGCATCCCCACCCGGAAGTATGGAGATGTTCTCCCAGAAGTGTCAAGAAAAGACCCCTTGGAGCCTCTCGTGTGTGAGGCTGGTGCATGGAGCCGTAAGACGCAGGTGGGCAGGAGCAGGGAGGTCACGGTGGTATGGTTCTGTTTTTCCCAGAGTTGAATTTAAGGACATGGCTTGGGTTACCCTGCCCTGGGGAGAGGGGTGGGACGTGGTCTCCTTCAGCCTTGAGAGAGCTACAGCTCTCTCAATCTTGGCCAAGGCCACCTCGTGCCATAACACCAGCGCGGATCACCCAGGCTGCATGCGTGGCACGGACAAACCCTCGGAAACACGGGGCGCAGTGTCCCGTGAGGCTGTTGCGGGACGGTTAGGCACGGTGGCAGGGGTCCACCTGCACCTGCACTGGCTATCCGAATGTCTCGCCGTTTGGAGCGAGGAAGAGAGGTTCAATTGTTTTGCCCTTGCCAACTTTTGTCTGTTCCTCCTTGGTTTGATTCGCGTGATCTCACTTGGTCAGCCGTCTGGGGTCCCTTAAAGGTTTATTTTGTGAAATGCTGCCGGATACCCACCGTAACTCGCCATCATCAGAAACCCCATTTCCTTCCCTGGCTGCGGTGGAAGAACACCCCCACGCACCCACCCCCTCCAAAGCTATTGCCTGGTCGCGCCCCCCGCAGCGCTGCCCAGCTGCGGGGG
>NW_009258260.1:1253884-1255221 GCF_000687185.1 Egretta garzetta
CCCCCACACCCAGCGTGGGGATTCACCCGTCGGCACACGGGGCAGACGCCACCGTGCACACCCGGGCTGTCGCAGCCAGCCGGGCCGCAGCCTGGAACACCGAGGTGTGCGCGAGTGAGGGAGTGAGTGACAACAGAGACTGCTTCCTGCACAAAATCGCCCTCAAATGGGAATATTTTATTTTCTTCTGACATTTTCGCTTTTTTTTTTTCTTTTTTAAAGTTTCGGCAATTAATCGTGTGTGTGTCGTCCCCCCCCAAGCCATGCGCATGTGGTGGTGTGCAGAAGACGGTCGGGCCTGCACGTAGAGGGGCTTCTGCGGGCAGCCCCACCGCCTCACTGGCATGGGCAGGGAGGGGGGGCTTGTGCCATTTTTCAGCTGCAGATAGGAGTCTTGGCTTGTCAGATACCCTCAAGCTTACGCACGCAAGCTCAAGCAGAGCAGAAGCTGGTATGACCCTCTCCCAAGTCTTTCATCGCACCACGCCTTGTGTGTCCTCCCTTATACCTACATATTGCAGAAGCTCGTTGCTTGACCATACCATACCATACCATACCATACCATACCATACCGATCATCCTGAGTGCTGTCACAAAGCACGGCCAGGACAACCCGAAGATCATGCTCAGTCAACATGGGTTTATGAAAGGCAGGTCCTGCTTCATACCGATCATCCTGAGTGCTGTCACAGAGCACGTCCAGGACAACCCTATCATCATGCTCAGTCAACTTGGGTTTATGAAAGGCAGGTCCTGCTTGACTGGTCTGATCTCCTTCTATGACAAGGCAACCTGCTTAGTGGATGGGGGAAAGGCTGTGGATGTTGTCTACCTGGACTTTAGTAAAGCCTTTGACACCGTTTCCTTCTTGGCCTTGTGGTTACTGCCACTCAGCTTCTGCATTTCTTGCATACCACAGTGGATGAGGGAAAGGCTGTGGATGTTGTCTACCTACACCGTTTCCCACAGCATTCTCCCAGAGAAACTGGCTGCTTGTGGCTTGGATGGACATACTCTTTCTCTGGGTAAAAAACTGGCTGGATGTCCAGGCCCAAATCTTTATCAATGGCCTGGACGAGGGGTTCGAGTGTGCCCTCAGTAAGTTTGCAGACAACGCCAAGCTGTGTGGGAGTGTTGATCTGCTGGAGGGTAGGAGAGCTCTACAGAGGGACCTGCACAAGCTGGATCGATGGGCTGAGGCCAACTGTATGAGGTTCAACAAGGCCAAGTGCTGGGTCCTGCGCTTCAGTCACAAACAACCCCATGCAACACCACAGGCTTGGGGAAGAGTGGCTGGGGGGGGGGCCCGGCGGAAAAGAGCTGGGGGGGGTGGGGGG
>NW_009258260.1:1255674-1260284 GCF_000687185.1 Egretta garzetta
GAGACCTGATCGCCCTCTACAACTGCCTGACAGGAGGCTGTAGCCAGGTGGGGGTCGGTCTCCCAGGTAATGGGCGATAGGACGAGAGGAAACAGCCTCAAGTTGCACCAGGGCAGGTTTAGATTGGACATCAGGAAAAATTTCTTCACCAAAAGGGTTGTCAAGCATTGGAACGGGCTGCCCAGGGAAGTGGTTGAGTCCCTGTCCCTGGAGGTATTTAAAAGATGGGTAAATGAGGTGCTTAGGGACATGGTTTCGTAGTGGACAGGTACGGTTGGACTGGATGATCTTAAAGGTCTTTTCCAACCAAATGATTCTATGATACCATACCCTACAGGGGGCTGGCTGCCACATGTATGTTACATAAATGTCCAGGTATGTGTTGGACAAATAGCATTTTAGCTGAATAGTACAAACGTGATGGCTGAAAACGTTTTGTGGGCAATTACACCCTGCCTGGTGTGTTTTGGATTATTTGCTGGGCCAGAGGAGCCATGTGTTGGGACTTTTTACTGCCAACATGGGATGCAAATGGTCCCAGACATCCCCCACACCAATCATTTGGCCATGAAAAGATGCTTTCTCCTCTGACACACAGGTCAGGTAGGTGTAGCAGCTAAACTTGAACTTGTTCCTCAGCTCAGAGGTGAAAAATAGGTTCCTGCCACCCAAACAAGGAGTGAGAAGCCAGTATTGTAGGATTCATGTGACAAGCCACAGAAGACGAGCAGGGAATAACTGAAAAAAAGAAGCCATAGATGGCATGTAAAATTTCCACACAATTCAGCACATGGAATCGAGGAGGAATAGAACTGGGGCACAAACAGCTGATCTAGTAAGTGCCAGGCTGCTTTAGGAAGAAACCACGCAAATGAAAGTGCTACAGAATTTCAGGGGCTCTGGGGACACCCTTCCTGGATTTGCCGCTTTTTCGTCGCCAGCTAGAGTTTAGTAGCGACTGTGCTGCTGAGCAAGCCTGTGGCACCCCAGCTCCGCCCGGCAGCGAGGGGCTCCTCGCCCAGTAATCTCTGCAGGTTGTGAGAGGGAGAAATTGCACTTCGGTCCCATCAGGCTCTCCTGAAGAAGGGGCTTTTTTCTTTTTTCTTTTCCGGCTCCTCCCTGCCATTAGACATGGCTTTTCTTGGTAACAGGCATGTCTTCCTTCTTCCACAGCAGGGCCACTCCCAACCTATAGACTCATTTTCATCTCCACACTTCAGCATCTTCCTGCGCCCCTTCTGCATAAAGCACTGCATATATATATACACACCTATCCCTATATGTGTGCACGTACACGTACATGTGCATATCCTTATATGTGTGCTTATCCATGTACCTATATATATATGTGTACATGTAGATGCATGCGTACATGTACATATACGCGTACACCGACGTGCACATATGCATGGGGAGCATGCGTTGGTGGAACCACAGCCATGTACGCCGCCCTGCCCCACTGTAAAGCAAAGGCTGCCAAGGCTTGGTATTGCAGGGTGAATTTAAAACAGCATCGCTGCCTCTGAAGCCATCCAGGAAAGGAAACCCATAAGCGAGAGGATGAATGAGATGATGTCAGGAGTGTTAGTGCTTAATATTCCTGGGGCGAGGCTGCACCATTTGTTGCTGCAGCAGAGGGCTCCTCCCTGCCCGCTCTGACAGACCCCCGTGCCTGCGTGCACACACACGCATGCAAGTGCGTTTCCCACCCTTACAAAAAAAAAAAAATCAACCTCCCCGGCACACCCTGCACCCCACAGGTGTCGTGCCACAGGGCCATAAACACGACAGGGAAGCCTCCCTCCACCCCGATTAAGAAATAAACAATTGCGGCGCAGCCCCTGGGAGGAGAGGCGTCGGCTGGTGGGGCCCGTGTTTTATTGATCGGGCCGCTGTGATGAATCGGCCCCCGTGGAGCCGGCGTCTGGCTGCAGACAGGCACTGGCCACCAGGCAGAATTAAAACGAGCCCTGGCATCCCGGGGCCACCACTGGAAAGGTGGCGGAGCAGGGAGAGCTGCGGGGCTGGTGGCAGGGTGTGGGGGGGTTTCACCGTGCAGAGGTGTGAGCCGTGGCCCCACGCCAGGCGGCCAGCGGCTCCCCCCCGGGGGCATGGGGGGGGGGGGGCAGGAGCCCGCCATTGGGCTGGACGGGGGCCACCCTAAGCGGGAAGGCAGCTGTGCCCTATGGATCTGTCCCCCTGCCGCAGGAGCAGCCTGGGGGCGAAGCGCCGCGTTCCTCTGCTCCCCCCGTCTCACCCAGCCGTGTGTAATCTTGTTCTCTTTTTCTCTTCCCTTCTCGCACCCTGCAGGACCCGGCACAGGGAGAGTAGACAACGGCTCCATGAGTTTGGCCGTCCCACTGTGGCTGCTGGCAGCGTCCCTGCTCTGCCTACTCAGCAAATGTTAATACAAATCAGAATTAAAAATAATAATAATAATAATAATAATTAAAAAAAAAAACCCACGACGACAACAACAACAACACACAAAACAAAACGCGTTATACAGGAGACAGAGCGAAGAGAGGGGAGAGAGAAAAAAGGGGGGGAGGGAGAGAGAGGACTGTTTCTTTCACAACTTTTGTGTGTTCAGGAGCGAAGAGGGGGGAGAGGAAAAATTACAGCAAAGAAGACTCAGCAACATTTAATCTGAAACCTGACAAGCCGGCTGTCAAGTCACCCACCATCTAGGAGGCAACACAAAGCGAGGGAGAGAATGGGGCACCAGCCAGGATCATGTCACCGGAAGACGCTGCAATGTGAACGATCCAACAAAACCCGCAAAGCCAATGGAACAGAAGATCCCTTTTCTTTTCTCTCCTCCTTCCTCTTTTCCATACTCCCTCACCTACCTACCTTCCTTCCTTCCTTCCTTCCTTCCTTCCTTCCTCTTTCTTTTGTTTGTGGAAAGAGGTCTTTGCTTCGGTGTCTATAGCCACTTAACTTTTTGAATGCCCTGGGTCATTTTTGTGAGCCGATGCTCAGCCAGTTCGTACTTTTGAAAACAAACAAACAAACAAAAAAAAAAAACCACACAAAAAAAAGGAAAAGCCTCAAACCAGAGGAAGTCACCTGAAGCTCTCTGCACACTGGTGTCCCGTGAAGAACCCCTTTCTCTCTTCACTCCTGTGCCCCCAAGCCCTTGCTAAACACCACCTTTCCTGTCCCCTCCTTCATGCAACATCGTGCTCCCTGGCCTGAACTAAAGCTGTGTCAACTCCACCGAAACCATACTTTCCTTTCCTTTTTAATTCTCTTCCTCTCCCCCCTCAATTCGACCAGGTGTCCTTCTCTTTCTCCCGTGTATGCCTGTGTGCGTATGTGCATGCGTGTACGTGTGGCTCTCGCTCCGTCTCCTCTCTCCCCCTCTCTTGCTCTTGCTCTCTCCAAGCATGCAAAAGGAACAGTCCATGTGTACATACGCTCATTCTGCTGTAGATAATGTCCTGCCTTGCAAGTGTGAGACAAGATGCTGAGAGATCACTCAGGCAGAGAAGAGGGGTGAGGAGAGAGGGGCAGCCGCAGCACTGGTTCCCGTGGTGTCCCCTCTCCGGCGTCCTCGCTGGCTTTTTGACTCCTGGCCACCTTTCTTGCAAGAGTCAGTCTGCACCCTTGTTTACCCTTTTTTTTTTTCTCTCCCACCTGCAACCTGCCTGGCTCTCAGCCTTCAAGTACCAGCACAGCAGCCCCTGCTCCACGTGGGTGCTTGCACACGCGCATGGGGGTGTGCACACGCGTGCATTTGTCCAAATAAGCAGAAGAAACCAGGGCTGGCCCGCAGCACTACGGGGTGCAGAGCGCGGCCGCCTGCTCCTCCTGGGGAGGGGAGGCTGGGCTGGGGGGAAGTGAGTGAGGAGACCTTGGACATCGCCCAGCAGCCATTCCTGTAGGTATAGCGTTTGCGTAGGAACGATGCCTCAAGGTGAGAACCACAATCTGGTCATTCCTAACCATTCTGGTAGTCATGCAAAAATAGAGCCAATACCCTTTTTCGTTGTTGTTCTTACTGTCCTCCCTGTTATAAAAGGAAATGTATGCTATGTAAGGGTGTGGGTGTGTGTGCATGCGTGTGTGGGTGTGTGTATTGTACACCGCTGCTACTGCAAAGCTCACTTTGCAAATTCCACGTTTGAAACAAATTGGGTGAGAAAATGCCCAGGACCTGTGAATGTAAGAAGAAAAACAAATGTCAGGTCCAAAATCCTAGGCTTACAAAGAAGGAGCTTGAAGTGGTGCGGCAGAGAAGTAGGCAGCACAATTCCCCTTGCTCTTCTCTTTTCTCATCTGAAGGGTGCTGGTCTTGCTGGAGAGGGCTATCACTTGCCGTCACCCCTCCCGTGGCAGAATCACGCGCAGAGGTGCCAAAAGGAGATGCTCCGGTGGCTCCTGAGCGAGGCGGAGAGGGAGGGAACAGGCTGTGAGAAACAGGGTTAAGAAAATGCTGGGCGATGGCTGGAAATTGCCACGCCAGCAACAGGTCTGCTGCAGGAGCCAGGGCGAGCCGTGGGAGAGGGGAAGCCAGCAGTTGTACGCTGCAGTGGCAGCAGTGCGGGTGGGCAGGCAGGGGCAGCGGGGGGGAGACTTCTGTGTTTCCTGGCCAGCTGCAAGCC
>NW_009258260.1:1260593-1267083 GCF_000687185.1 Egretta garzetta
TAAGCAGGCAGTCGAGGGCTCCTCGCAGGCAGCCAGAGTGAGCCAGGAAGCATTACAGACACGAGAGGCTGAAGTTTGGGTGAGGGTCTCCCCCACTCCTCCAGGTCCCAAAGCCTTACCTGGGCGTCTTTGTGCCTTGGTGTAAGGAGAGCTGGGCAACTGGTGCTTGAAACCCGCTCAAGGCATCCAGGGACAGCTCCCCCTTTCTGAGATGGGGCGGTCATTGAGGGGACTTGTACGTCTCCTTTGGAGACCGGTGTGCTGCAGCCCAGGGAAAAAATGCCCTGTGTCCTTCAGAGCACTCAGACACCCCAGTCCTCATGCCTACCTCTCGGGAGGGCCGTGTCGTTCGGTGTCTCAGTAACAACTCCAGATTTCCTGCTGCAAGGGGTCTCCTCGTGTCCCCGGTGCAGCTGTGAGTTGATGCTGCTCCCAGAAGCCGGGGCTGGGAGCTGCACCCTCTCCAGCATGCAGGCAGGAGGGAAAATACCGCATCGCCGGCATTTCCCATTTTCAGAGCAAATATACCTGGATTTATTGCCACAGGGTTGTTGCAAGAAGGTGGGCAGCCTGCAGTGACTGGCTGTCCCAGGCAGTTCCTAAGGGCTGGGTCAAGCCCACTGTTTTCTTTAAGTTGAGGCTTCTCTTTGATGTCAGCCTGGTTGCTATTGTAAGGTCTGTCCTGCGTGTTTGTCGCTGTGGGGGTCACTCCTAGGCACTGGGTTCACAGCTCACATCAGAGCCCCATGGCGTGGTGGCGGTCACAAGTCCTCGCACCTCCATTGTCTCACATCTTTTTTGGTTTGAAGGAGTTTTGGGGGATATATTAATAAAACCAGGACACCCGTTCTCTTGAAGCCATCTGCGTTAGCTAGAGGAAGCAACCACAACCCCGGTGCTGGTATCTAGTCTTGCCTGCAGGACCTGGGCAGATCTGTGCCTCCGTCGCGTGGCTGTGGAACAGCGTTGAAGCCAGTTATTTGCAGACCTGTCTGAGAAAAGCCACAGATACCAAGCATGCATGTTCCCTGCAGCCGTGCTGGCAGCCCCACTCCTGGCAATGTCTGTTCCTAGCAGGGCTGGGGGAGTCGTGGGTAGGCTGGAGCTTCATTTACTCCGAGAAGCTAATCCCGCGAGCTGCCGTGTGCGTCACGGGATGCTGTGAACATCCCCCTGTTTCTCCCGAACTTGAGCAGGGACTGCTCAAAGCATCTGTCATGAGGAGAGCCCAGGTGAACACGGGGAACACAGGCAAGGCCAACTGCTTTCCCCCCCATTCTCTTTCTCCCCTCTGCCCTTTGATGGAGATGTTGCAAAGGGTTTTTCTCATGTCTCAGGCCCTTTTCTCTGAAGCTGTTTCACCGCCTCGCCTCTACTTTGCATTCATGTTGCTATCTTCCCCATCCCCTCCCGAAAAGCTGTGCTCTTGCTTCCTGCTGCCTCTCAGCTGGTTAGGGACTGGGGGAGACAGGAGTTTGGAATGGGACACCAGTTCCTTGAGCTTGTCAGTGTAATTGTGTTTGATTGATGGAGATTTAACATTTAGTGTTATAAAAAGAAATGAACAAAATGGAAAAAAAAAAAGAAAAAAAGAAAAAAAAATTGTATTTCTTCTACTGGTTTGTAAATATTACAAGAGCTACATGAGATGTCTGGTAACGTCCGAGCAGAGGAACAAAGGCTTGGATTTGAGATATGGCCCCATACTCGCTAGCAGATTTCTAACCCTTTTCAGATGACCGAGAGGAAGGGCGAAGGCAAGTCTTTTGGAAAGGAACTGGACAGGGGGAAACACAGCCACGCCGAGCCACAGGGGCTCCCTGCATGACTGTAGCTTGGGGCGGGCGCGTGGCCAGATGGAAAACGAAGCAGACGCCTGTCTCTGAACGGCTGGGAAGGGCGACGCGGGACGCTCCAGCCGATACCCGTATCTTGGCAGTTGTGCTCATTTTTGTTTGTTTGCAGCCCCGCAGCTTGCGGGTGTGTTGCTCGGTGATGCACTCCCCTCCTCCCCCCTCCCCGCTTTCTTCACCAGTGAAGTTGTGTCGCCCCATGCTAGCACCAAGTGCATGTTAACGTGCCATTCATGAAGATTTCATTGGTGACATGCATCGTGTCGAGAGTTAGTCTTTGTCTGCGCACCTTTCTCACGCCACTGACTGTTCACCGCTTGGGCAGGTCTCTCATGTACTGCTGCTTGCCCCACTTTTGGTCAAAGTCCATCCAAGCCCCACCAGCTCTTCTTAGCTCCAGGTGCATCCAGACCATGCCCCCAAGCCACCTGTCTGAGCAACCCCATTTTGAAAGTCCAAGCTCACTGCATGGACGAAGTCACCATCAGTGGCCACACGGTCTCCAGGCTGAGTAGGAAGCTGCACATCCAGAAGGAATTTGGGGGAGCAACAGCAAGTCCTGATGATTCAAGAGCATTTGAGGAAGAGGATCTGGGAAGCCAGAGGAGCTACTTTGGAGTCCTTCACAGCCCCGCCACCAGGTGATGTTTCAGCTCAATCTTTGTGCTTTGCCGCTTTTCCCCTCCCTGATGAGGGAATCTATGGGCACAGGGAAACAGCTCTTCTCCTCCCAACCCCTCTCACACCTCTGATTCCTCTTCTCCAAGCACACTGAGCCCCAGCCTAAATCATCATCATGGTGCTTGATGTGATGTAGCAGCCAACACCGAGGATCGCTAACCAAGACAGAGGAGATGCTGGGGGGCGGTGGTGTCAGCAGTTCTCTCACTCTCTCAGTTCTGATGGTGCACAATCTTATTGCTTCTCTGAGTCGAGTACACAAAACTTCTTGAGTTAGGGATGCCGAGAGCAAACTGTCCCGTGGAAAGAGCAGAACCTCAGGCAGCGAAGTGATGGAGAAACTGGATGGTGATTTACGAGATGTGGTGCCAGTGGAAAAGGGTAGGGATGAGTGCTGTCCATCATCCATGCGCAGGACTCCCAGGTTCACCAGCAAGGAGACCATGGCCTCTCAACGCTAGTCTCAGAGCAGCTTCATTTCCAGTGGGATGCCCAGAAGTTTGGGGTTTCTTTAACTGCATGACTCCTGCTGACTAAGAGATGTGTCACACCAATTAAAACCTCTTTCTCTTGTCTTTCTTGTAACTTGCTAGAACAATGTTCAGGCAGCTCCCACAGGCCCCCCAGGTTTTGCATGATGGTTGGCTCCCTTTAGGGCAATACATAGTGTTGGCTTGTTGATTCACTCACCAGAGCAGGAAAGCAGAAGTCAGCTTGGTGAGGGTATGTTGGTATGGTTGTCTGCACCTCTGTGGCTTGGGGCAATGTGTGTGAGGCAAGACCAGCCAAGGCAAGGCTTGGGAAAGAGAAGCAGCTTTCCTAACTAGCCCAGACAGGCGGCAAGCAAAGAGTCCTTCACTGGTTGCAGGCTCAGGTTAGCTGGTGCTGCAGCGACTCAGCCTGCCCTGCGAGCCTTGCAGAAGCGCCCAGGCGGCAGAGGAGGAGGAGGAAGGGGCAGTGCAAGCCAGGAGGACCTGGGCAGCACAGGGTCCTTGGGAAGCACGGCTGGGGAAGGGGCAGAGATCACACCCGACAAGGGCTGTTCCCAGGTAGGACAGGACCTTCCTTCCCTGCCTGTGCTGCCGGGGCACCAGACACTCACCTCCTGCCCCACTGGGGCCTGCACACCGTGCTGTGACCGGCCTCCATGTGCGATGCAGTGTGAGACCACGGTGGCTCCGGCCATACCCCGGGAACAGGCGTGTGGATGTTTCCGTATGTAACATACAGGCCATGGATGGAGACTAGGAGCAAGACCACCTAGGAGCCAGCCAGTGAGGAGAGCACATCCCAAGTGGGGCTGCCCTTCTCCGAAAACAAGGACGTTTGCTCCCCATTTTGGCCACGCACAGGCGCACACGCACACCCCTGCGACCTCCACCGTGCACACGCTACAGTAGTCCTCACGGCTACCATACGGGCGCCCTCCTTTCCCACGCCCCCATCGCAGAGGCAGCCAGACGCGCACTCCTCCGCTCGCTCCCGGCCGTGGCTCTGCCCCCACGGCCACGTGGTGACCTCCCGAGGATGCCAGGAGAACGCATGGGTGTGCCTGTGCCTGCGCCTGTGCCTGCAGGACCACCTGGGTCTGCCAGGAAAGGGAGGAGGGGGCAAAGAGCAGGAATCTGCCTCGGCGATGCCACCGTCACCTCCCAAAAATCTTTCAACTTTCCCAGCTGGAGCCAAGTTTCATCCTCTAGACCTTGAGAATGAAGGCCAGTCCCTTCTTCTTGCTACATGGTGGGGTGGTTAGAACTCTCCTCATTAACAGTGTTATATACATATAAATATATATATATATCTATATCTTTATATATATTTTTCCCCAGCACTGTAGACATGAGCTGAACTTCTCTTTAACGAAACGAGAAAACGGCCATTTTAATTTTTGCCATTGGTTTGTTTTTGGAACTAGCTCTGTGGAAGAAAATTTTAAAAGCGCAAGTGTGTGTGTAAAAGAATCGATGAAAAAAAAAACCAACCCAACAAATGAATGAAAAAAACCCAGTGATGGGAAAGAAAAAAAAAAAAAATATTCCTATATGTGTCCACGGTAGATTCAGGAAAAAAAAAAAAAAAAAGAAGCTTTTTATTTTTTCTTTTCTCAATGTATTTAACTTCTGTTATCTCGTTTCTGTTTCTTTACATGTATGAATGCTCTGCTCTTCTGTGATCTTAAAAAAATACAAAAAAATACAAAAATTAAATAAACATAAAAAGGAGGTAATGTTTCTTCATTTCCCCCTCCTTTCCTTGTCTCCTCTTGGATCGTGTCTAGTGCTGGCTTCCCAGCCCAGCCGGGGGATGCGGGCCAGGCTGCCCCTTCCCTCACCTTCCCTGGCGGGGCAAGGTGGTGCAGGACTGCAAGCAGGGGCAAGTGGTTTGGGGCTGAGGGTGCCGGGTCGCCCCTAGCAGACTGGCCCCTGGGGTGCAGTGCCCGGGGGTGAAGGGAGCAGGCTGGCTGTAAATAGGTGTGAGTTGGGGCTGCCACAAGGAGAGGAGGGGTGCGGAGGCCGTCCACAGCCGGGTGGCATGGGCGAAACTGCAATGCCCATACCTGAAGCCAGCACTTGCCTTCAGGTCTTGCAAATAATCATGGGGTTTTTTAAATTTAAATAGCATAATTGTGAGCATGCGTGCATGTGTGTGCAGGTACAGATCGGGATCAGGGCTGCAGTCCCAGGAAGGGAAGAGCAAGGAAGGGATGGGCTGAGGCTGAGCGGCACAGGCGAGCACAGGAGAGGAGCACCGAAAGACAGAGCATGATGGTGGAGAAGGAGAAGGGGGCCAGTGGGGAAGGGGGCAGAAACTGCTGGCCAAGAAAACAGAGCAGGACACAGCACCGGAGAGGCCAGGTCTTATATTGAGAAGGCAGAGGGGAGAGAGGGGAATGGAGAGGGTCTGGGGCTTGGAGTGAGGGCAGCCAGGACAAGGGGGAGAGGGGCAGGAGTCTTGTATCACAGGCACTAGGAAGCATGAAAAGAACA
The DNA here is from genome assembly GCF_000687185.1 of Egretta garzetta. Lineage (NCBI taxonomy): Eukaryota > Metazoa > Chordata > Aves > Pelecaniformes > Ardeidae > Egretta > Egretta garzetta. Next base: position 1,266,115 of record NW_009258260.1, read on the forward strand.
GAAGAAAGAGAGCAGAAGGGAGGGGCAGCAGAGTAGCCAGGGCAAGCTGACACGAAAGCACAGCCAAAGTGGCAAAGAAACCAAAAAGTGTGATCCAGGGAGTCTGAGAAAGCAGCACCTGGGATATCTCAGCATGGTAAGTATGAGGGATGGAGAGCCCAGGACATCGACAGCCAAATCACTCCACTGGTGGGACCTGTGCAGCACGTGCGTGCCACCTTGATGTCACAGCCTTGCGACACCTTCCTTGGAGAACCTGCATTTTCTGGTGGGCCCTGGGGACACAGCTAGATGTGCTACCGCACAAGGCAGCCATGCGGCGGGGATCCAGGGCAGCCCAGGGTTGCAGCCTGGGGCGGCGGGGGGGGACACGGCGCAGTGTGTGCCTGCACCCGGGGAAAGGCAGCCCCAGCGCCGGAGCAGCGGCGCGAGGCCGCACGTGGCCGGGCTCGAATCACAGCATGGGAGAGCCTGGCTGCAGCTCTGAGAGCGAGGAGGTCTCAGCCTCCCACACTGCTGGAGTGTGGAAAAAATGGGCTTCTTATTTCTGGGTCTGCTCTGCCAAGCACCTGTGTGGTGCCTTCACTGCCTCTGTTCCACCTTCCACCTTCTCCTCTACCGCCTATTTACAGTTCGCTGGGGCAGAGTACTCGAGACCTACATAAAAAACAGGGGCATATTCTACAAAAATGTTTATCTAATTTTGTTTCTGGAACATAACGCATAGGACAATGAAAGCCTCGTTTTGCAGTAGAGGACAGACTTGTTTCTTATGCGGCATGAAATGAAGTAAAACCTGTTGCCAGAAGGTCAGCAGGACCAGCGCGCTATGCGGGGGTGCGTCAGGGAGCACCAGGCGTAAGCAGGACTGCCCAGCACGAACGTGGCTAGCACTTGCCACCACACCTTTGCTATTTGAGACCGTGAAGAAGCAATGGATTACGGACCCTCCTCTGTCACCATCGTTGT
>NW_009258260.1:1267341-1312078 GCF_000687185.1 Egretta garzetta
GTATGGGCATGAAGGTCAGTACTGAATTGTATTGGCCGGTTGCAGAGGTGGACACAAGCCACGCTGCTGGTGCTGTACATGGGTGTCACCAGGGCTACCAGGGCTCCACCTCAGCATCTGCTCTGAGCACACCTGGGAAAGCTGTCTGTGCCTTTTCACCTCCACCTCCTTAGAGCTGAGACAGACAAGCAAAGCCCTGGCAAGCACAACCCCTCTTTTCATTAACATTTTAAATGGTTATTTTTAATGGTACATTTAACTAACGCTAACTTATCCATGGGAAGAGAATTTGGCTGTTAACACTGGCATCTGCTTAACAAACTGATGCTTTGCATTTGGTGAGGCGTGAGCGTTACACCAATAGTATTACTTGCTAACAGCAGACTCATTAGCATTAATTGCTGCCTTTACTACCACGAAGAGCTTTCTGTATCTGTAACAGCAGTTATTAGAGGTACTCCCTTCTCACTCAAAAAGGTACATAGGAAATGATTAGTAGTGATGCAGACCTACAGGTAAACCAGGATCTAAAGCCTTGGCACTTACCGTAACTCAGAGCTTCCAGAAGAGTAAGAAAAGCGATGAGATGTTCTGGGGACTGTGTTCTTCATCCCTCCTCACAGGAGAACTATGTTCAAACACAGCTAAATTGCAATTGGAAATGAGTTTAAGGGTTATGGTGCTCAAAGGCCACAGGAAAATGTGCATCCATAAAAGTATCTTGCAATTCAGCCAAGACTGGCTTTTGCTAGCCAAAGCTGGCATTGTCAGAACAGGAAAAGAGCTGGGTTTAGAGAGAGAAACTGCAATGGATAGAACACCTGATCAGATTTGCCACAACTGTGCACTGCTTGGCACTATTCAGACTGACAGGACTTGTCACTCATGCCCATCAGCAGCTGGAATCCCAAAGTGGCACGTTTGTCTTAGAGACACCATATTTTGATGCTTGGGATGTGAAACAGGGATTTTATTTTTTTTTTTTTTCATAAGATTTCTCAAGATGTGACACTTCAGGCTGGGAATAAATCAGGATGCAAATGTCACAACTTGTCACAAAATCCAGACCCAAACACCCTGGAAGCTTGGGGGCGTCTTTGAGTGGCTCTGATGTGGGATACCTATGGGAGCTGGAAATTGCAGTGACTTGCTTCTGGAGAGAAACCTGTACCTAAGACCGTGTTACTGGTCTGTCGTCTGTGTTACAAACTTTGTCCACATGTGGCAGATGTGGTGTCTGTAAAAAGTTAGGAACACGCTGGGGAGTATGAGCTTGACACGATGCTTTCTGATGATTAATACTTTCATAGTGTGTGGTTTGTAGAATATTTACTACTATCTCTTCAAAAGCGCTGCCTTTCCTTTTTAGCTTAAAAATGGTGCAATGGCCAAATGACCAGAAAGCTAGAGGCATGAATGTTTGAACCATTTTTCACAAGAGAGGAAGGTGCTAATGCAAAAGCAAAATAGAGTGGTTGTACATTCCAATAACCTCGGTGATAAATCTGATTGTAGGTCTTTTAAAATATTGCAACTAAAATGCAAAGCACTGATCAGGAGTAATGCTACTCTGCCAGATGAGAGTGGCTCCAAAATTGTTACAGGGCTGGAGGGCAGCAAGGCTTGGTTTGGAAATCACGCTTCTGCATTGATCTCCTGCTGCCCCTTCCTTGGGTGCTGATTTTTTTATCCAGCTCTGTGCCTGGGACTTGAGGGTTGCTGTTCCCTGACGCCCATGGTGACACGCTGCAGTACTAGCAATGGGAGAGGTTTTAGAAGTCATTGGCAGAAGGGGACGGTCCCACCTTCTTCTGCCAGCTCAGCACGTGGATCTGGGTTTTCCATCTCTGGGAGCCCAGCCCCCAAGATTGTTTCTTTAGCTTGCAACCTATTTTGTAACCCAGTCCTCCCAGCTGGAGCCTCTCCAGGGCCGGAGCCCCTCGAGGATGCCACCCAGACAGAGGGTCAGTGGGGACGCATGAGGCACTCGACACGAGCGCAGGAATCCAGCAGCGCTTCAGTCCCTCACAGCGCATCCGGCTCCCAGCCCTGGCCCTGCGCTCAGCCCTACGTGACCACCTGTAGCTCTAATAGATGTGCAGGCTTGTTCTCTGTAGATACGTGAATTGAGTCAGGTCTTATTTTTGCCCTGTTGTTCTGTTGGGTTCCCCTCCCAGCACTGGAGCCATGCACTTTGTCTAGCATCGAAATTTTCATGGGGAGTAATGGTCTAGTCCCCACTGCAGGCAAGTGGCAGAGTCAGGATCAAAAGATGCATGCTGTTACCAGAGGAGTTATTTTGCTTTCAGGCTGAGGAATATGGCAGCACAGAAAGCAAGGATATTGCACCAGGAGTACTCCCTGCAACCCACCCCTCCCCATTCCTTGAGCAAGCGAACAAGCTGAAACGGACACAGGGAGAAGCTGACTCCATCTGGGCTCCCACCCCCATATGCCATCTCCGAACCCGCATTCTCTCCATGTCACTCAGGGGCAGAGGAACCTCCAGGATGCTCGCAGAGAAGCAGGACGTCCTCTTTGGGACTGATGGTGGGAGCCCTGCCTCCACCTGGCTGTCAGGCAGCCGGCACCCCTCCATTGCCACCCAGCAGGCAGCCCACGAAGAGCTCCTAAGATAGGTGCCAGAGCTTGCCACAGGTAACAGGATAAGCCAGGTCATAGAAGGAGGCAGCTGGGTCTCTGGATATAAGGGTGGTACAACCATCATTACTGGAGGAGCTCTGCCTCAGGAATGTACTGCTCACTTGAAGTGGCTTCAGTTGGCACAAGTCATGGAAAACACGGGCACTGTGCATCAGCCAGAGCACCCATGAGCTGATGGTGAGCTTGCGATAAGACTGTGCATCTCCTCTGCAATGTGGTTTGGGAAGGCTGCTCAATTAAAGGCTGCTGTGCCTGCCTGTGGGCCCATCACCCATTTGTAGAGTGGCCCAAGAACTTCTCCAGCCGTGGATAACCTCTCCCACATCATCTCACTGGTTGCTGACTTTAATGGCTTGCTTAGCAGAGCCAAGACAACCCCCTTCCCAGCACCAGTGCTTGTGTGTTGGTTGTCTGCCTAGAGAAGGGAGGGGTGGGCTCACCGCATCTTTCCATGAATATTACTTTACCCAGCCTGAGGTCTTCCTTCCACCACAGAGCCTTACACGCCTTCAGCACAGCCTCCTGCCACTGACCAAAGCTCTTCTCCATGGCAGAGAAACGATGGTTCATTGCTGAAGGCAGATGCTAGCAATAGCCCTAGCTGCGCCTCCGGTACCCCAACCCAGTGTGCCACCCCTCTCACTGGGGCTGAGGCAGAGCAGGGAGCAGCGCTGCCATTTCCATCCACGGCACACGGTGGAGACAAACACGGTTCCCCACTCTTGAAGCAAGTTGCTCTTGCTGGTTGCAGCGCATTGCTGTTCTGCAAGGTTTTTCCGGGGCGGCGGCTGGCACAGCAGAGCTGCTGACAGGCATCAGGGCAAGCCTCCCACGCTGCGGGATGGGGCTCCAGCTGACATGGCCCTGGTACCCGTCAGCATAAGCCATGCTGTGTGCTTTGCTCGCGGGACAGAAATGCGACTGTATGCCTGAGCCCCGTCAGGCCTTTTCCTGCCAAGTGTTCTGGCAGCAAGCGGCTGTGGGAGGGATGGGTGCGCAAGCATGGCCTCGGGCTGCTGTCTCCTTGAGGAGGATGTAGGGGGGCATCTCTCTAGGGAGCTGCACCTCTTGGTGTACTTGGGGACCTGAGGGCTGTGGAGAGGACATGGGGATTTGTGCTGCTGGCTGAGAAGGATTTACTTCCTGGGGGCACGACTGAGCCCCTTTTTGTAAGGATCCGGCAGCCGAGAGCCAGCTCCTGGCTCCAAGCAAACCCTGAATCGGCATGGGGGCAAGAACCGCAGGCTCAGAGGGCATTTGCCATGCTGTCCAAAGCCTTCCTGCTCTGCTCTTATTAGCCCCGCTAGCTAATTGAAATGAAAATAAGGAAAAGAGACCAAACTCTCCAGGAAGGGCCTGTAACACTTGCAAATAAAGGTTTGCAACTGCTCTAAAGCACCTCCCTGGCCCCCTGCCCCAGGCACTGATGTGCCCTCGGGCAGGGGAGGGATGGGGCATCCTGAGGCAGCCAGGTCAGACTAGCAGGACCCCACTGCAACTGAGTGATAGCAGAGTTAACAAACCAAGAGGCACTAAGGAGAGCGACTGAAGAAAGGGGAAAAAAGACAATGGAGGCACTTGGTGCCTCTAATGATGGCTTCCATGCAGCAAATGAGGGAAAATTAGCACCAGACAGACAAATGGCCACTCATTTCAAAAGGCACTGAATGAGACAAAATTGCAATGAGAAGCTCTGGAGATTAACTCCGTGGCAATGAAACTTTATCTGCCAAGGAATCCAGTGTTCCCGCACACTCCCCTGCTCGCTGTCTGTACCCTCGGAGCTCTCCCTCCCTGCCCTTTAGTGATCCCTTTCACTCTTACATAAATACTAGAGCTGGGAAAACATTTATTCAGAGCAGGAGGGTGAATTTGCTTTGATGCTATCCTCCTTCCCACCTTTTAAAATCTGTATCTGCAACAAACAGTTTTTCTGTCTGCAGAGCGGGTGAACAGGAGTCACCACTACTCCGGTGGCCAAAAGCTGATGTTGTGCTCAGCTTCATGCAACAGTCTGAGAAACCAGGGTGGCCTGATCACGGTTAGGGTCAGGGAGGTTTTGCCTTGAGGCGCAAGGATGGCAGCTGTGTAAGGTGGTTTTTGCTTGTATACCAGAGGGAATTGTCCCCTTCCTCGGCCTGTTGGGCAATTTCACTTAATGAATTGCCGAACTCTGTCCCTGTCTGTCTCTGGAACGCTGGCAAGGCCATTGCGTTCTCCTCCTCTTTGTGACATGTGGTTGGTTTTTAGCCTTGTGCCCTCTTGCCCTAGGAGACTTAAGCTTGTCTAGGGTGGGGAGAGCCGTGTGTCGTGGGGAGGGAGCCAGTGCACCACTCTGTGCATCCTTTTGCACCTGGTGCCCACTCCAGGGCCACCAATGACCGAGGAACAAGGCTTGACAGCCAGGCCTGGGGCTGTGTGTTCAGCCAGTCGAAGCAACACAGAAATTTAGGGAGTGGGAAGCCTATAGCATGGGACTCTGCTGGGACTCTTGCTGTGGTAGCAGTTTCTGCCTGACCCTTACAAGCAGTAGGGATCCATACCAGAGACAGACCAGTACCTGCCTAAAGTCCTTATTGACACCTCCAGAGCCTGGTTCGTTGCACTGGCTTTAGCCTCACTTCCAAAGGATGGCACCACCTTGGTGTGAGAATCAGGTATGATGAACCTGGTGGCAAATCAGGTATGAGTGGTTTGGGGTTTCTTTTTATATACGCTCATTACCAATGCCAATGACTGACGGCTTGTGCTCACCCAACAGCTCTGTCACCCCAAAAGATTACTGCGATTATTGTGCAATTTTGGTTCTAGGCACAGACATTTTCTTTAAGGGCCAGATACCCACGTGGTGAAAATCAGCATTGATACACTGACACCCATGAGCCTGCTGTGCTGGTTAGTGAGCTCCTCTCCAATGTCAGAGCTGCTATACGTAGAACCTATGGCACAGGAGGGATTCAGCCATGCCTTACAGTGATGGGACTCTGTGCTTGACAGGTGCCACAGAGGCAAAGGACAGGTATAATGGATGGGCACCTGCTCTGGAGCCTTGAAGTCACGCTGTCATGTAATGGCAATCTTGCCCTAGAAATTTAATTCGGGGGAGAGCCCATTTAGCTGAGCTGCCTTAAGAAAGGCTACCTGGGCTGTGAGCGCCCTGTGCCCGCAGTGGGACCCCCAATGCTGGGCTCACTGGTGCCTCTGATGCTGTTTGCACATCTACATCCTTCCAGTGCCAGCAAATGATCGTGGGCAAAGCCATCAGATGCACGGTGCGGTGGGACCCTGACGAGCAGGGCTGAACACAGAGGCTGCGTCTCACCCAGGGTCCGGAGCGTGCTGGCAGGTAGCAGGCTGCTCTAATCATTTCCGTGTAATGAGCAAATTAGCTAAAATCGAAGCCAGTCTCCAGACACTTTATGAACAGATAGAAGAAGTGTGGCTATATAGGGAAGTGTTTAATGGGTGCTCAGCTCCCTTGTTTTCTGCTCTTATTCTCTTGCTTCTCCGTCATTCGAATCTCCTTTCCAACCCTTATTGGTATTAGGCAGTTAATCTCCTTGCAGCATTAGTGTTTGTCTCTTCCATTTCTGTTTCTAGTGCATGATTTTGTTGAGCAAGCACGAGCCATTTGGCCCACATTGATTATTTATGAAGGTGGGAACCTTTTATCTCGGCTGCTTAGTTAGTAGCTTAGCCGCGGTGCAGAAAGAGGCTGTCTCGAAGTAGCTGCACGTCTTGCAGGAGCCGGGAGACAGGGAAGGTGGTTGAGGTGCTGTAATGTCTGATAGGAAGGGAGTAGAGAAGGGAGGCAAATCGGGCTGAACCCACCGTAAAGGGTGATTTATCTATTACGCTACTAGAAAGCAGGGTTAAAATGATACCCTCAGGATTTCATAGCGCCTTGCATTCACCTCGCAGAGGTGCTAAGAAAATAACAGTGAAGAGTGAGGTCCATTATTATAATTTCCAACAAGAAGGGACAAAATTTTTTCAAGGAGTGAGTGCAACGAGAACATTGCACCTCTGCTTGTGAATGGGCTGGAAGCTCGCCCCTCACCGTGTGCAGGCAGATGCTCCACAGTTGCCGGGGTGCCGGCTGTACAGCCTGACTCTGCGAGTGAGGGCAGGGCCGAAGAGAACAAAAGATTTTCTAGTTCAAGCCAGGCTTAGTGGGAGAGGCGTTGCAACCCTCTGGTGAGACTGCATACCGTGAATTCTGCAAAACCAGGCAAGTCACGCACTTGTAATGGGTCACTGGAACCTGCTCAGGTGGAAACAGAAAATGAGTTTCCCTCCCCAACCGCCGCCCTTTCCTAGGCCAGCCTTTTGTATTTTCTCTCTTCTCATCGCCTATCTGCTCACACTGCCCTCTATGAGTCCAGAAAATGGGAAAAGAAACACAGCTGACCAAGTGTTCGCAGAGAGGTTTGCAGAGGGACACCCATAGGAGATCACGTGCTGTTGAGAGGACACATTCTCAGGCTCCAACACCCAAATACAAGGCTGGCAGCCTGTAAAGGTGTTGTCCCTTTCCTAGCCATGCAAGCATGCAGGAAGGCAAAGCCATTGCATGATGAAAACCACTCTAGAGCAAAACAAATAGATCAACACTAAAGGACAGGGGCTGAGCTGTTTTATGAATGGAGATGCTATTAGCATGTACTGCAAGCAGGATAATGGAATATCAGCTCAAATTTCACTTTCCTGTTACTACTAAATTGGAATCCTACACAGAGTTTAATATAGTTCTAAAAATTTTTTGTCGCTTCTGCTCTTTCCTTCACCCAGTGACAGCTGAACCTGTCAGATTCCAATCTGTCCCACAGCTTATGAAAAAAATGGTTTATGGAAAAAATATTTTATCGGAACATAAATTTAAATGCTGCTCCAGCTCAGTGCCTTTCAGACAGAAAATGTTACAGGAGCTGCCTTGGAGGTGACCAGCCAGAATACAGTAAGGTTAATGTGAGGAAAGGAGCAGGGGCAGTCTGCCCCCTTCTTTAGCTGCGTGTCATCAGGATGTGCCATGACATCCTCTGGTGGAACGAAAATGGGACAAGAGCAGGGCGTGCCTGGGAAGCATCCGCAGTCAACCGAGGAAGCACATGCATGCACCATGGTCTTCAGCCTGGTTTAGCAAAGGACGGACCCCAAGGATCTCCGCCATCATTTCAAAGCAGGGCTTTCTCCACCATGAGCAGGGCAGCGGGGACAGCTGCCGAGGGAGGCTGATGTCCCTGTGGTGGGGACGCAGCGCCTCTACCCCAGCATGAGCTATCAGAGCCGGCTGAGAGACAAGAAGGTACAACACTCGGGGTCCCCCTCAACAGAGCCGATACCCAAGTGCATGCACCATGAGTGGGTTCTGCTTTTGACCAGCCACAGAGCAGAGGCTTTCTGTGATGCTTGCTGAACAACAGGCAAATCTAATTTTCCCCTCCAGCAGTCTCTGCAGCAGCAGAAAGCAGGGCTGATCTGTTTTGAGCAGCACAGGGATGCTTTGCTGTGGCTGCCATGCAGGGAGCATGGCTCTCTGGCTGCCCCACCTCCAAACCCTGCGGCACTACCGGGGTGCTGCCGCCCCTGACTCCCCTCTTCCCTAGCATGGTGCCAGGGGTGCATGCCCAGTCACTGTCTCAGTAGTGCTTTGCCTTCCTTATGCCAAGGCCTCCTAAAATCTTCATTCCCTTTCCCTCTCACACCAGCTACTGTGTCACCACGTGGCAAAGGCCGCCCAGTTCAGCTGGCGCAGAGCAGTTACTGATGAACAGCCGAGCGAGCTAAAAAGGTGCTTCTCGTTTAAAATTTGATCGTGTGAGCGTAATGAAGATAAATTAAAAGAAAGCCTTAGCGTACATGTGCAGACTTTTCTGTGACTACAGCAGGCTTGTTCAGAGCCGCCAGGACGGGAAGTGCTGCTCGGGGGAAGACAGAGGTAGGCAGAACACTGCGCGGGTACGTGCTCTCCCAAGGCACTTCGCTTAGCAGAGCGTTCGCCTACAGAGATGGTCCCGAGAAGCCTTTTCCCTGCTGGGTGTTTTGCTTACAGAGGCGTTCCCCAGAGATCATCCCTGGAGACGCTTTTACCCTTAGAAGACAGCTGTCTTCACGCCATGTATTTTTAACAAGGCTTAAAGGTATGTTTTATTCCCATCCTCTTCCCTGCAGAATAAATAGTTTGGAGCAGAGTAGTTATTGATCTGATCTGCACGAAATCCCGAGAGACAAGCTCAGCCGTGCGCTCTTCTCGTTCCTCTGGGCAAGCGGCAGAGCCCTGCCCCACGACCAGGGGGTAGGTGCGGCAAAATGTCTTGAGGGTCTAAGCCTTCACAGCCCCGTGTTGTAATAACCATCCTTTGCATGGCGCTCCAGGGGTGGTGAGGATGACATTGTTAGAGTACTGACAGCTCCTGGGTACTGCGTGATAGAAATACCATGATGCTGAGGCTGGCAGACTTCTGAGGTCTGGAGGCGTCACCAGCAATGTGAGACCATCCTTTAGTCTCGGCATGGCTAACACCAAATTCGAACAGCTAGAGCTGGCCGGCCGTTTGGGCACCCAGACGCTGCTGGAGCATCTTCTTTACTTGTGATGGCAACCAACAGCCAAGTGCCTGTGTGAGAAATGGCCTGTTCATACGAAGAGTCTAATAAATTGGGATGTGGAAGGTTTGGCAAAATGATTTCTGGCCATTTTAGAATTTTCCTGTATGAACAGAGGGGAAAAGTCACACCTCCTGCATGTAAGCATGCCTGGGCGGAGAAGCAAACCTGTGTTCGTGAGCTTCGCCCTTGCATCAGATCAAAATGCTGGCTTGATCATATCTCTGTTTCAGAGCACATCTGACACCAGGATTTGTATTTTAAATGAAGGGAGACTTCTTGCCATGTGGTGGCAAGCACAGTAGAGACAGAAAGGGGTTCCCTGGTTCTGGCTTCTGTGGTTCCCAAGCTCCACAAGAAAGCAATAAACTAGAGAATTGTGACCTTAATGGCCTTAAATGCTTCCAGTTGGTGGAATATTGAGATAGGATCATCATGTGGGTTTTGCTAGCGCAACGCCACAGGGAAGGAAACAAGACAGCTACAGTTGTGTGAAGAGTCCAAACCTTGTCAGGCTAACAGGGGCACATGGGAACTGCAGAGTGATGAAGGGGAGCCTGAATCTTTCTTCCACCCATGCTTGGTACCTCTGTGAAATCACCTGAGAAGTTTTGTGAGGGGTTGTTTGCTGTGGGGCTGATAGAAAGTGCACTGAGAGAAAGTGAAGGCGTGGCCATGATCTTTGCAGATGCCCACAGCCTCAGTCCAGAAGATCCTTCAGAAAAGTTCTGATGAGCCATGAGTGGTACTCCTTCTTACGGGAGAGGCACTTTGCTGCCTCAGAGAGTGCTTTCTTTTCTTGCCTCAGTAGCGTGGTTTCTGACTGACTCAGCTAAACCAAGCAGTTCTTTGGTTCCTTTGCAAGTGCCCACCTGCGAAGCACCTGTATGTGTCAGGGTGCAACCCATGGAAAGCAAAACTTCATAGTTCCACACTTCTCGGCACTTAGATTCTTGATTTGTGCCTTTTCTAGAGAGAGTTAGTTGCCTGGACCTGGCATGTTTAAACCGCTGATCTGGCTTGTTTAAAACTGGGATCATTCATGTATCTATCCTACATGGAGAGAGTGTTGCAAAAAGGTATAAATAGCCAAGTCTCAACCCCGAGACGTTCTCTGTGTCTGCTCGTGCGTTGCCTCTGCTTTACAAACTTCTCTCTCTCCCTGCCTGGAAATGAATAAATAACCAGACAACGCAACAGCTCAGATGTAAGGGCTCGAGCTCTTGATCATGAGCAGTGCTTGGTGGCGGAGGAAAAACATGCCGACTCATTCATAGAGATGCTGTGTGGAGCTGCCGTGGAAGAGCCTGTGGGCGTTATGATGAATGCTTAGTAATTAAGCTGAATCTCGGCACGTTGATTATCATTTCAGGGAGACGTGGCACATCCTGCAAATACTTACATAAACATCTGATTCCCGGGGCACACACGTGAGAGTGTGTGTGTGTGTGTGTGTGTGGATGGGAGAGAAGGGGAAGCAGCCTGACAAGTGCTTTGTGAGTAAGAATAAATAGGTGCTGTTGCATCTGTGACTTTGTTCTGGTTTTTAATCCAGCGGGGAGGAACCACAGGAATTTGTACATTTATAATCCCGCTTTCTGTCTCTGTCAGCCAGAGTGAACAACTCATTAGCACGAAGATTTTGCTCTTTTGGTTCATCCAAGTACTAATGCAGAGCGAAGCCAAGCAGGCTTGGGAGACCCTTGCTGAGCACCTCTCGTACTTTTTGCTGTGATAACACTGGTGCAGGAACAGTCTGTTTTCTTAGGGCACTATCCAGGGCCTGCTGTGGTCCATGGAGTCCTTGATAAAAACTTAGTTAGGACTTTAAGATGCAAGCTTTAGGAGTGTGGCTGCTGTAAGAGAAGTTTGAATCTGGAGCAGAGAGTTACACCTCTCCCCACCCCCAAAACCGCAGAGAGATTTGGTTCTAGGACTTTGTCAGGGACACATCAGTTAGTTAGACTATTAGAGCCCTGGTTTAGTACCTAGCAGGTTTGGAAAATGTCAGAATGGGGAGACAGAAAACAAGAAAATAGAAATCAGTATACCTGAGAAGGATCTAATTTATATCACGGTAGGATGCGCCACAAGTCCAGTTGCTCTTGCTTTGTGCAAGGTGGGGATGATGCAGATGATGCTCTGAGATCCTACCTGGCCCTGACCTTTTGGGACATTTCATACAGCAGAGTGCAGTGGCACTATTCATTACACCCTTTCTCCACACTTCCCAAGAGGCTTCTTGCTGTGACAGCTACTGCAGACATGGCATCCGAAATCCAACACACTTCTGCACTGCCTCATCCAAGCTCCGGACTTTCCCTGTATCCTAGCCCAGCTTTAATGTGGAGGCAAGGAGGAAACTAATTGCCTCCAGGCATTTTTCCTCAGCCTGTTCGATTCTTACAGAGCTCCTGGCCTTGCCGATGATGAAGACAGGCAGGGAGACAGACGTGGGGTGGATGCGTGTGACAGGGGTGGGGGGCAGCAACGCCAGATAGCGCGCTCTGCTTAATTGGTTTCCTTCCTTTCCTGCTGTATTAATCACCTCCCTGTGCATGCTGCCCAGGGCTCATTTCAAGTCATTTTGTGGGCCTGGTGGGAGAGACAGGGAACAGCCCAGGAGTGGATCGCTTCCCAGCCGCCTCTGGTCAGAGCCACAGGTCCCTTTATCTGCCCCCCTCTATCTGGCTCCACGGCAGTGTACTTTCCACCCAGTCCCTTTTCGATGCTCTCTAATGGAGGAGGAGGTGAGCATGAAATGGACTGCTAAAACCTATGAATATTTCAGAGGAAAAAGTCAAGGGACTCCATTAAATCCCCTTCAGTCTCTGCAAATGGAGCTGGGGGGTGGGTGCGCTGGTTAATGAGAAACTCGAGCGGCATTCAGGCGATGTCAGGAATGCACCTAGCAACTTCTAGGCTGGTGTGACCGCATGATGCTTTCCGAAGCCTCCCTTTTGCACCATCCCCACCGAGCCACCCAGCGCTGCCTCCATCCCCTCCTTCCCCAGACAAGCCCAAACAACTCTGCCATCAGCCGCATCTTCTGCTGCCGCAGCTTGCCCCTACATACCTACCCAATATTCACCCACCCCGCTTACCGCAGTTGTCCTCAGAGGTACCTCTTCCCACCACCCCCCTCACAGCATGCCAGACTCCCCCCGAGCTGCCCAGCAGCCCTTTGCTTAGCGTTTAACCCAACGTCCTCCCGTAGCAGCCCATCACCCACCGGCACACTGTTTACCAGCATCCCTCCCAGCTAACCTGCCATCTTCCCCCAGCCCCTTACCAAGACCCCATCCTCACCACAACCTCCCTGAGATGGCTTTTACTGCCCCCCCCCCCCCCCCCCACCCCGTCAGCAAACAGCTAGACCGGCGGCAGCTTTCAGAGCAACAGCCAGACAGAGCCTGACAGCCCCATATGTTTCGGCAGAGACAGTTCCTCCCTCTAATGGGCCCAGAGGAGCGCGGCTTTCAAAGGATTCAGCGTGGAAGTGACAGGCTGGAAAGCCTTATTAATGGGCTCTCCGCTGGCAAGGGGCTGGGAGGCAGAGAGTGCCAACAGCCCAGCGGCACGGCTGTCCCACCGCGCCCTCAGACATGATGGGGTGGCAATGCCCCCGGGGTCCTCGGCTTTTTCCTAGGGAGCAGTCAGCGTGCAAAGTCTTTTAAGTCTCTGCACCCTGCATCACACTCTGCTCTTCCAGCCCCGACTCCCAGACATGCCCTGTGGGGTGCCCGGCACCAGGCTTGGCTGTCATGAGTGGAGAGGAGCCTGGGGGCAGCAACCCATGGCTGTAGGTCTCCTCACTCTTCGCTACTGAGAAGCAGTGAGGTCAGGAAGCCAAAGTGCCAGCGCTCAGAAACTGCTCACCCCTTTGCCTGGGTGCTGGCATTCATCCAGGAATTGTCTTTTAGTCTTTAAGTGGCTTCTAGAGAAGGTGACCTGTCATCACTCCCAGGGCTGCTCTTCATGGATTTCTTCTCCATGGCTTCCAGGAATATTGGTCTTCAACACTCACCAGTTAGACACCAGCACCCCCTTAGGCCACCATTAAATCTGGCAGTTTCCTAGCTTGTGCTGTGTTGTTCCTAAATCACTCAGGTCTGCCTCAAAATAAGAGAGATCCAAGAAGGAAAGCCCTAGGCCCTGGGCCAACACAAGGAAGAAGATTCTGCCCCACAGCACCCATGGTGAAATCATCCCTGCACTTAAACATGAGCTGCTGCACAGAGTTGAATGAGGCTCACCGAGCCTTAAGCCACAGAATGACTGACTGTGCGTAGATAAATGGCCAAGGACGGGCACAGCCGGTGTAGAGGGGGAAAACTGAGCCTTCTCCATTAGACAGCTTCTTTAATGAGAGAAACTGTTTTTTCCTCTCCGGGTCAGGGTCCTGAGGATGGCCACCAAACCCTTCAGAAGACAACTGTCTCAAGACCAAAAAAGCATAATCATCGGCTGCACCAGCAGTTTTCAGTTCACCCCAATTAACCCTTCCTCGTTATCCAGCCAGTGATGACCTGCACCACCCTTCCTCTCCCCCACCACAGATAATGCGTCTTATCTCTCTCTCTCAGCTTAGCATTCACCCATTGCTCCTGAAGCGCTAATTACATTTTATTCATAACTTGCTTAATCAACTACCATAATTAAATTAGAGCACGAAGCGGTGCCTTTCTACCTGTACCCAGCTTGTAGTTTGGGTTATAGGCTGGTGCATTTACAGCGACTGAAGTACCCTGAGCCTGTTCTGCAGCTATGGCAGTCTGTCCGGTACGAGCTGCAAACCCTGCGTCTCGGCTACAGAGTCAGCGGTGCTCCTCTGAGGGAAATGGGCTTTTACTTCCTTGCCTGTCTTATTATTCATGTTCACTGTTCCTCGCCAAGCTAAATGAAAAATATTTCCTCTTTAATAAACAAAAGTGGCCCTACACGGAGAAAAATAATTTCATTTTTAATAAACAAAAGTGATCTTAGGTACAGAAGTGCGTAATTTCCTTTGTCTGGCTTTTTCTGCTCATCTTCAGAGGGCAGCAGCCACTGTCAGTCTGGATACCAGCTCCGCATACAGTGGTAAAACAGGGCAAAGCGTAGCAGATCAGGAGACTGTAAATGTCTATTACAGGGTGCTTCATGCTGCCTGCTGGGTAAAGGGCAGCAGACAGAAATTTGAGTGCTGGTATGAGAGACACTGATCTTTTGCTGGTGACCTCAGCAGAGCAATGGGGGGCGGCAAGTCAGCCATGAAGCTGTTGGCTTTGTCAAAACCCAGGAAAATCTGAAGCTGCTGTTGTGGTTTCCCCAAGGAGAGGAGGTCACCCCCAGACCAGTGCGGGCTAAGCCGGGGAGACCACCACGGGAATGGGCAACACATCGCTCCCTCACATCCCACAGAAGCGAGGGAAAGGCTGTGGGTGCAGCCCGTGCGTGTAAGCAGCCATCTGAAGGTTGTTCACCGGGGCAGAGAAGCAATGGGGGAGCGAACACCCAAGAGGGGTCCAGGGTCATTTTGGACAATTCAGGCAGGAAGTTTATTTCCAGCTCAGAGTGGCAAGAGCGTGACGTGGGAAATCACGCACAGCGAGCTTTGTGTGCCTGGTTAGAAAGTCTCTGGTGGAGATTCACGTTAGGCTGAGTGTTTCGGCTGACGCACGTGCCACGGGACCAGCGTTCAGCCCTCCATCACCCCTCCGCTGCGTAGAAAATCAGAGTGGAAGGCAGCCTTGCTCCCCCAAGACAGCCGTGCACTTGGAGGGAGGTCCTTGGCTGCCCCTTGACAGGTGTTTTGCCCCACTGAAGCAAAGCCAGTTCTGCCAGGGTTGAGCCCTGCAATCTAGCGATGTGGCTAATTGAAACCACTTGATTTTGAATGCTAAATATTTGTTTGCACACAAGCCGGAGTCCACGCCTTTTTTGGAGAAGCCATGGGGCAACTGATGATTACATGCAAGAATACAGACATCTAATTGTGTCATTTCCATTTGTAAATTGGCACTTTGTCCAGAGCCCATGTGAGGTGCCGAGGTCTGCTCCGTTTCCCAGGCAGCTCCTTGGAGCCTCATCAGGAATTTTCCTGGGCCCTTGCTAAGCCAGCTGCTCTATTTCAGAGATGAGTTGCAAGTGATTTCTAAATAGTGGTTGCAAAGCTTCCTGGGATGAATAGATGTGATAAAAATGCTTGATTTCAGCTCTGCTCCTGAGTTGCTGACAGATACAGTGCAGTATTAAGTCAGCAGCCTAGCACAGCTCAGGCAGCAATTGCCGCTCTGTTCATATTTCGTGGCACTTGGCACAGAGTTGATACTGAGGGAAAGAACTTGGTGGGAATTCTTAGGTGCTGAAATACACATTCCTATCTCAAAAACTCCTGGAGTTGCCCAGTGAACTACTGAAGCTTTAAATCCAATGAGGAATTTGATACCTTAGGATACACTTCACAGAATCACAGAATCGCAAGGGTTGGAAGGGACCTTGGGAGATCATCTAGTCCAACACCCAACAGGGTTGCCTAATTGCCTAAAAAAATTTATCCCATTTGGTACTCACTTTTCCTTAAACATGTCGAGTGCTTTACTGAATGGTGACCCACATCACTGTTTCTACACCCAAGCAGATTCCCTTACTTGGAACATCCCAGGCCCAGCTTTTTTGCCGTGGACCTCTTGCAGAGACGTGGCACGGAAGCACAGCTTTCCTCGGTTCAGCCTGGTCTCCGGCAGTGCCCAGCCAGCCACACGCTAGCCTTCCTTGGGTCAAGAGCATCTGTGGCAATGCCTCTTTCTTATTATATAAATGCCTAAATACACTTTTGCACTGGGAGACCACATCCTGCATCAGGCCTGTATCTTCAACAGAGATTTAGCAGCAATAAAAACACACCAGGCCTTTTACTTCACCCTTTCATTTTAACATAGCTTTTTACCCAGACAGAATAAGTAGAAAGTATTTCTTTCCACAGTAATAGGACTTGACTGACTAGGTCGAGGGAGAATGGAATGGGATTTTTCGTAAAAGCATTGAAATCCTACACAAGGGAGAAATGTCTATTCCAGGAGCAAATAATTGCACACAACTACACGTATCTATAAGTGAGAGACTTTATTTGAACCAATTTTTCAAATACAGACATCTGTATTATTCTCACTTCTCGGGAATGTTTTCTGCTCATTTTTGAAGCTTGCAACCTTAGGACAATATTCAGGACATATGTGTACATTAGATCTCTGCAGATGGACACATTCATAATGCACAAGTACAATGAGTGAGAGACTCTTTCCAGATCCTCACACAAGAGCATCGGAAATGGGCCGCTCTAATCGTCAAGTTCTGCTCTTATTAGCTTCCAGACACGTCACAGTTCTTGATACTCTCTAGGCTGTAGCCGCCTTCTTCAGGCCCCGATTTACTACTGTGTTACTTCAGCTGTATGCCAGTGTAACTCCTCGAAATAGGGCTTAGGTGATGCACAGGGATGTGTTTCGTTCATTGGGAACAGGCATGAGCAGAAAAAACAAGCTATTGGATGAACGGTTCACCTAGGATTTTCTTTTGTGAGAGTAGTCTAGGTCTCAGGCTGGGATTTTTTTTTATTCTTTTTTATTTTTTTGGAAGCGACCAGTGGTTCTGGGTGTGTAATACATGAATCTTGATGTTCAGAGTATACAGGGGACCTGTGGATTGGGCCCCAGCGAGGTGTCTTTCAAAGTTGGGCACTCCAGACGTGAGCCACTGGGGTCACTAGCCTGTTCTGCAAATCTCGACCTTCACCTCTTCTTCCAAGTATTGCTCAACAGAGGAATGTAGTAATAAAGCATTGTAGGTAAGAATGCAGGCTCGCACATGACCTGAGATCAACACCCTGAAAAATGGATAGAGGGTAGTGCTTTCAGGACCACCTAAATGACTCATGATCTTCAGCTGCGTTTTGGAAAATGACTGGAGAATTTTAGGCCTGAGACCCCAAATTCGCTGCAGAGAGGAGTTTTGGACATCCTTCAGCATCTGGGCCTTAGGAGCTTACGTCTCTTTGAAAGCCAGTGGAATGTGTGCTCTCAAGTGCCCATGTCACTTAGGTTATTCTGAAAACTGTACCCTATATACATATGGGTAGATAAGGGGCAGACTTTCACAGGCACAAGTGGCAGTTAGACATGTAACTCCCATTGATTTTTTTTTCCCCCTCGGGGACCTGGAAAATTCCCCCCCGAGGAGTTGAATCCTCCTCTCGCATTATTTTCACACCAGATTAACACCACTGGTTCCAGTGGAGCGACTCCTGAGTTACCCCGGTGTGAGCGAGAGGAGAACCAGTCCTGAGGTGCTCTAAATATCCAGTGAAAGTGCTAATGTGGCAATGCGGAAAAGCAGGGAATCTGAGCACTGGCCTGGAAGAGGACCCACCACCACCACCCCCTGCATCGCTGAGCTGCAGGTGACCACCGAACGGACTGCTTAACCAAGAGGGGCCATGAAAAACACTCATGCAGACCTTTCCCTCCACCTCTGCAAACCACAGCTGCTCTGCTTCCTTCCTAAGACGTCTGTGACAAACACCAGACCTTCAGCACAAAAAGCCTCACGTGCTAGTTTGCCATTCAGAGACCACAGAAAAAAAGAAATCATTCCCATGGGGAGTTTGGTATGAACTCCCTCTTTCTTTTTCTCTTCTTTCCTTTCTTTCTAAACCCCTCTCCTCCGGTCATGGCCTTTTCTTTCATTTAGAGCCCCACGTTCCCCAGGCGATGGTGTTTACGTTGCCACCATAGGTGAGTTCCTTCTAGCTAAGGCCTCTCACAGGGCTGCATCAGGGTTGGAAAACACTGGGTCTGAAGGGATCTCAGCAGGATGCCCTTCCCCTCCCTTTGGAATGTGGCTCACGGTGGAGCTTCTTGGCTGATGCAACTATTGCAAGGGTTGTGGGTTTTTACATGCTATCAGTGCAGACAGTCTGTGGATGCCACAAGCCTTGCAGCAAAGCAGACCAAATTCACGCGAATGATCTACTGCGTTGACAGGGGGTGTTAGATTGGGATTTTTTTTTATACTTTTCCAAGGCTTAGTCTAGATGAGGTGAAATGTCAAGAGCTGGCCTACAGTTGGTACGAGCATTCAGTACAGATGTGGATCACTAGCATATCTTACTACAGAGGCGTGGAAAAAGCCCCTCTTGGGCTCTGAATTTCCACAGCACTGTATGTGAGGGCAGGCACCATATTCCCAGTGTGAGTCGTTCTGACATGCCCTTCCCTCTCCATACAGAGAGTAACAACCGCAGACACCTCCAGGCAAAGCTCTACCCTCTTCAGGGAGAGAGGATTAGATGCATACTCCCTGGGGAATTTGTGTTGGTTGTTGCATCAGGAGTAGTAGAAAAGCTCCAGCTACTACTCTGGTGGATACGCTTTGCTCCACTCTCTACTTCTGGGACCTCCTGCCTCTTGTGTTGCTCTCAGCTCACTTGATATCCTGCTAGAAAAATCGTTCCTCAAATACCCCTGTTCTCCCTCCAGCTTCCGTCCCATGCTACATCCTTTATACTGTTTCCTTTTAGCCTTTTAAAATCTGGCTGAAGAGGCAACTCGAGGAAATCCAAATGCTTTTCTCTGCTCTCTTCCTGTACCCTGAAGACAGCCCAGCTCCCTATACAAATCTTGTGTATTACACATTAAACCACTGCCGGCTCAAGGCAGGGTTTGTCTGTGTGCTCTCTCTCACGCTCTCTTTGCCCTGACTCTCTGGCAGGACCAGGACACAGTACAATAAGAAAGATAGGGGGGTGCTTGGTTACAGCTAGTAATTTCAAACTCAAACCAAGGGAGAGGAAGCAGTATTTAAAGTATTTAGGTTTGCAGTTGGTAACCACGTACCCCGTTCTCTTCATGGGGGGAAAAAAACAAAACTCAAAATCCAACCCTTTGTTCTCTACGCAACATGGCAAAGTATGTTCTTACGAACGGTGACAAAACGCACGCGATGCCCCAACCATCAGCCAAGGGGGAGGCAACATGCGAAACACAAAGATAAAAACATCCCCGGGGAGAGAAAAAATGATTCTGTTTTTTGAGGAGGGAGGAAGGCCTATGTCCAGGAAGACATGAGAGACAGTTTTCTTTTCCTTATAAAGTCAAAACCAGTAATGGTAAAGCGGAGGCAAGATGAGAAGTCTGGGGTCTGAAGTCAGAAGAGCAGGGAGACCACAGGGTCTTTGCAGAAACAGGCAAGACAGTCCTTAAGGAAAGTCTTGTAAACGGTCACGGCAGGAGATGAGGCTAAACAAAAACCGTGCTCTCTCCTTCCTGCCTCCTCCCAAACACCTCTCCCACAGGTGCGAACCTCAGTTGTCTCGACTCAGAGCTAGAGACACGGGGCGCCTGCAGCGTCTGAGCTGGGCTGGGCACCTTGTGTGCTACGAACAGCAAACATACTCTACGCCTCTCCTCCCTACGCCTTGGCCCCCCGTGTCCGTCAGAGCGCTCTCCCTCCCCAAACGCCACCCACTCCCCTGCCACTTCCACTGCAGAAGCAGGCAGGGTGGTGAGACCTGACATACCGTCCAAGCAATGCCTGATGTCCGCGCTACATCTGCTGAATTGAGGTCAGGCTGGAAGGTGTCTCAGGGTTTACCACCCATCATGACATGGGAATATTAGCATATATATCGTTTATGAAGTATGACACAATACCTATCTGTCAGTCAGCCCATCTTTCTACCTATTTAGTCTGTCTAATCTACTTTAGCTAGCTACGTTTCACTATCTCTATCAATCATCTATTGCTCCATATTATCTAATTTCTTCCTGTCTCTCTCTCATCTTTTTCACTCTAATCTTTCTTACTCTAGCTATACTCCCCTCTGTCTCCCTATCATCCATCTATCCACTCGAAAATCTTTCCCCCCCTCATCTCTCTAATCCCTGTTTTTAAAAAGCTCTGTCCAATCTCTCTCCTGCTCTCTCTCTCCCTCTCTTTTGAAAAATCCTCCCACTCTCTCTCTCTCTCTTATTTCTACACAACGCCAGGAAGCGCATGGAAATGAATCCTGGTGCATTTTGATGGCACTTCCAGTTCAAATCGATCATCTCTGAGGAGGCACTGTTCATCTTTTCTCCCTGTTTCCAACAAAGAGATGGAGGTGAACAAAGGAGCAGGGCAGGGAGGGCCAGCCAGCCCTCTGAAGGCCACAGGGCTGCCCCTCCAAGCACCAGCCACCGCAGGACATGGGGGCTGCCGGCAGACCTGTCTTTTTTGGCGTTACTGCCGTGAGGCCAATTTAACTGTGGCCCTGCAGCATCGTACGGCAATCCTGCAGGGTACGCTGGCTGCCACTGCCAACGTGGCCGGGAGGCCATGCAGAAGCTGGTGGGAAAGCGCACGCTAACAATCATGGCAGTGAAAGAGCAATAACTGGGCTTTCAAGTCACTACTTAATAGGTTTTAAGGATTTACTCTCGCAGCTCATAAACAGAGCAGCAGGCCTCGATGGCCGTTCGGCCTCAGGGCCGACTGCCTGTCCGTCCTCCAGCGGCACAGGCTGGGTCTAGTGGGCGTGTGGTTGGCAGGCACCAGGGAAAACCCCCACGCCCCGCGGGAAGCGGCAGCAGGGAGCGGGGCGGGGGTTGCCCTGCCTGCGGCACCACGCCTGCGCCATGTGGTTTGGGCTGGCTGCGGGGGACGGCCGCGACGGGCAGCTAAGGGCCTTGGCCCTCCTTAGAGCTGGCTGAACCAACCCGGGTTTCGCCAGGGAGCGGGAACGAGCTATTTCGCAAAGCGCTCTCGGCCGGCTCGTTAACGCTACCAGACCGCGTGCCTGTTTACTCAAAGCATTGGCCCTGATTTATTTTGCCAAGCGGAACATTTTTGGAGGGACACACACACTCAACAACTTCTCCAGCCCAGTGGGGCGAGCATCACCCTGCTGCCGGGGGGAGCTCAGGCCCTAGCACCCTGTCCCGTCACAGCCCTCGGTGTGGCCCTTGGCAGGGGTCGGACCTTCAGCGTGGACCAAAGCTGGTCCCTCTGCTGGGACCCACCGGGCTGCCCGGGCTCATCTCTCCGAGGTCACCATGCTTCTCCAAATCTAGAGGTCTTCTAGAGGGCCGCTTGTTTTGTTCTTTCCTAAAACTGGCCTTGCTACTTTCATTACTTATGTTAGTCGGTGCTAACGCCTCACTCAAAATCCAAGCCTGCTTCCCTTAAAAAATCCCCTCAGCAGTGCCAGGGAGTGTGGTCGGTCACTGACCGGTGGCCGAGGAGCACAGTGGGGCCATGCAAGAAGCGGCCTGCCAAAGACCGCAGGCCAGCAGGATGTACGGCAGCATAGAAATGCGACACGGTGGTATTAATGATCATTATTCTCATTTATTATAATTATTGTTCAGTTTGAAAAAGGAGCCTGGAGCCAAGCATTACGCTAATTGGCACATTTTCGTCGTTGTTGTTGTTTTAGTTCTCAAAAACAAACTGGGGTTTAATATGATTTTTCATTCATTTGTTTTTTGGGTTTGGTCTTTTTTTTTTTTTTTTCTTTCGTTCATTCCATCACATTGAAAAAGGAAGAAAAGGATTTTTTTTTTTTTTTTTCCCCTCTTTTGTTTTAACTCATTCGGTAAGTCTGGACTCCTCGGATGAACGTAACATTGCACACACACACACTTGGAGAAGAGAGAGAGGGGGGAGAGAGAGAGAACGAGCGCGCTCGCGGTGGGCAGACAGACACACGCACGCGCCAGGTCAAAGAACTCTGATACAGTGCAAGAATTTTCCCAAAATGATTGGATCATCATTACCAAAAAACTCGCCATAACAACACCAAGAAACAAAGAAATGTTTAAGCCACACTGTTTGACTGGGATTTTTCCTGCTTTTTTTTTTTTTTCTTTAAATGTTTGCCACACAGAGAGAAAAAGGGTTTAAGTGGGAATGGGAGAGGGACGGACAGGCTCACAGATGTGAGCAGGAAGGGGGGAGATCGAGATTGGGGTGGGAAGGAAGGATAGAGGATAGGGGGAGGGAGGGAGGGGCAATGGGGAGTCATTTCTTAATGTTCAGGCATTTTCTTGGTCCGCCTTGCTCTCTTCTTCTTTCACCTCTTCCTGCTGGGCACTTTCAGTAGGTTTGGTTTCTTCTACAGCATCTAGTGGGGAAAGAGATGGTCCAGGGTTA
Organism: Egretta garzetta; assembly: GCF_000687185.1. Classification (NCBI taxonomy): domain Eukaryota; kingdom Metazoa; phylum Chordata; class Aves; order Pelecaniformes; family Ardeidae; genus Egretta; species Egretta garzetta. The sequence continues at coordinate 1,289,782 of NW_009258260.1, forward strand.
GTCAGCCACGATCTAGAGCATCCTGCACATGCACGCAGCCATCGCACGATGGACTGCATGGCTTCAGGCTTCTCTCTCCCCAAAGTGACCCAGGTGTCAAAGCCCCTGGCACTTCTGCAGCACAGAAAGAACGTTCAGCCCAGCAGACAAGACATGTGTAGCTCTCATGAAACACCTCCAGCCCTGCCAGAAAGCATGTGCAACTGGAAGGAGCTGCCTCGCTCGCTGATGATGTGGCAGGCGACTGTCATTCATTTGATCAGGTGCACTGATCAGGCTCTTGGCTTACCAGCTAGATCAGACACCCTTTTTCTGAATGCAATGACTGTGCCAACCACTGTTGAATTGTTGCCCCCTAAGAAGTCCTATAGATCCTTCCAGCCAAGTCTTAAAGAGGTCATGAGGAGAAAACTCTACACGCACTTGAAGCTTGCAAGAGCCAGAAGGAAAAGTTTTAAAACCTGTAACTCAGACTTGTCTTACACAGAACAGAGAGCTAGAGAAATGTCTCTAAGCCTTCCAGAAAGGGAGGCTTCAACTGAGAGGTTATCCCATCTTTCCAGTTTTCTGGGCTCTCCTTTTGAAGGCAGAGCTGCCCCAGGGGGAAGCAATGAGTGTAACTGGAGGCTGGGTTTGCCTGTCAATCAGACACCTTGTTCTGGCACACCATCCACATGAGAATTCAAAATGAATGCTAGGAGCAATCCCATAACAATGAACTAGACAGGGGACCAGAACCAAGGGGAAGGCAGAAGCAGCCACGAGGGACAAGGTGAATGAAAGGAGCACCCCTCAAGCTGGAGTGCTCTTGCTGCTGGGTTCATCCAGCCTGAGGCACCGTGCCCCTCTCATTGCAGCAGAATGAATTGTCTCCGAGTTCCTCTCACCATCTTTAGATCAGAGTACGCTAACATGTTCCTGGGCCACTTTCAGAAGCCCCTCTAAGGTCTATGTACCATCTGGATTGTTTTTTGTAGGAGAAGGTGACGGTTCACCCAGGGGTGGCAGGGCTGTAGGGTAAAATAATGCACAAGGGTCTTAGTGTGCTGTAGCAGCTGGTCTGCTCCATCACTGTCTCTCTCCCCATTCCTCAATGACTCCCCGCCCCCCCACACACACACCCCCAGAGACCATGGAGAGGCCAAGCAAGCAGCATCGCGCCAGATTTGGGATGAAGAACAGGGAAAAGAAACAAGCGCTGAAGGGCTGGGTGGTGTGGGACAGACCACAAGACTGGTATGTCACATACCTCCACGCTGGCACTTAACATACCTTCGTAGCATGACTGTAACTCCTCCAGTGGTCATTCAGAGAGGACTGTGGGGTCCCTTTGAACTGGACAGTTCCTGGCTTCTCTCATGGGCTATCAGCTTATGTTACACCAGCCAACAAAATGGGCCAGGGACTGCTCTCTGGCCCGGAGGCCAGCTGGCACCGCACAGCTCGTGTCCATACGGCTGAAGTCTCTTGCTCTCCAGACCAGGGTGGCTGTGTCTAGGAGCTGTCTGGGGCAAAGCTAGTTGGTGTATTCAAAAATCACACCATGGCCCATGCTGCCAGCGTAACAATACAGATGTTCACATGCTAACGTTTAGTTTGTGAGGATTAGCATCCCCACACCCATGTTTAGCATTAGGGAGAATGCTAATTGGGATGTGAACCTTTCCTTACTGACACCATGTATGCATTTCGGCCTGGTCCATTTGATGCCATCAGATGGCAGACTTGTATTTGCTTCCAACACTGGCAGTAGGTGCTGCATTCTCACTTCTGTCTCCCCCTCAGCTATTTAGCATCTCTTTTAAATTTCTTGCCATCCACCATTTCCACACGGATCACCTTTAAGTTGTGTGCAACTTCCCATCCTGAATCATCTTCATTACAGGTTCTGCTTCTGGACCTTCAAATATTTTTTGTCTTAGTAAATGCTGACTGTTGATTTTCCAAAAGGAAAAAGTCTGTGGGAAAAACCCCGTGGGCCAGTACCATGGCCTAAGCACCTGCACCTGCAAACCCCCCATCAGCAAAAACATCTGTGGACTTGCTTTCCCTTGATACTGAATGGCTAAAGAGAGCACTACTCAAAGACTGCTTCTGCATATGGTGCAGCGACAGCCATGAACCAAAGACAAAATAGGCTACTGATTAAAATAGGATGCAGGCTACTGATTAAAATAGGATGCAAGCAACATTGGAAGGCAAAGCAGGCCAACTTGCCCCAGTTTTGTTCATTTTTCTGAATGACTTGATCACACTTCACTGGGGAGGGAGGGCAGTCCTTTTAATCCTGTTCTTCTCCACAGCATGCATAGCAGGAGACACATTGAATTATGGAGCCAAGAGTAGAATCCCAATGCACGATCATCTACCCCTAAATCTGAGCCAAAAGACTATCGTTAGCCAGCAGCAAAGCATGCTTTGCTAGAAGGCTCTGATAGATCCTAGTAAGGAGGAATTTCTGGTTTTTTCTGCAAGTAAGCACAAGATGAATGAAAGAGCAGCAAAGGCTGGGCAATGCGGCTTCAGAAACACAAGCCCTGATGCTGTATCTCATTATGTTTAAAACTTGCTGTGTCTTCCCACTGAAAACAGGCACAGATTTTAGCCGGCAGTCCCCACAGCCTCCTCAGGACAGCACAACAGAAGGGCCCGTAACGCAGCAAGCACAGGACACTGGGAGGTCCTGCAGACCTGCTGTGATACTGAGTGCCTTGGCCAAGACATACAAACGGCTAAGGCGCACAGATGCCCCCCTTACATCAGCAGCTGAAAGCAGGTTCCAGCTCCCACAGTGGCAGGCTCTTGACAATTGTCCTGGGGAGATGGGCAGGAAATCTGGTTGCACTCAAAGTGGGGGAGCTGGCAACCTCGGTGACATGAGGTGGCTCGCGATGTTTCCCGTGCCGTTCTCGCTCTTAGGATAAGCAGGCAGGTTGAAACGCAGTTTTCTGCCTTGTTTTGTTCCCTGGTGGCTCAGCACAGTCGCAAATCTAATTTTTGGGGAGTGTCTGGGGTGCCCAGAGATCCCTGGCTGGCAGGGGAATTGCACAGGGGGTACCTCGCTGTCCCCCTTGCCCTTCCCCGGAGAGCAGTTAGTGGTAGGGAGATGACTCCCGGCTGAAGCAGCCCAGAGACTGCACCGATTTCTGCCACGACTGAAATAACCTGGACTGACGCCGAGGTCATGGAGCAGCAGGAAGGATTCAAAGTCACTTCTTCACACAGTCAAGTCAACAGTGGGGAATCATACAAACCAAATGCTAGACACATAGCAAACTAGGGCAAATTTCCATGGCTGTGGATGTCCCACGTATAAACAAGAGGTCCACCTTTTTGAACAGGAATTATCACCGAAAACTCAGCCTGCCACTCTCCCTCTTTTTTCTTGCATGGTGTTGAAGCAGTAAGGGGAAATACCCTATGCGCTGCTACACCCTGCTAAGCTATGCCTTATTTCCCAGCAGCTTTAGCAGCATTTCATTGATCTCTGGGAAGAGGGAAAAGAAGCGACCTGGTGTTATTATAAAATAATGAACTTTAGCAAGAAGTTATATCACAAAGAATAAAAAATTCAGCACAAAAATTAAAGTTCAAGTTGTGGCACTGCTAAGCCACAGCAGTGAAAAGAAGAGGCTTCCCTCCATGCAATGGGAGCAATGCAGCACAACCCGACTGACATCGGGGCCAGTTAATAGCAGTTTCTGATTCACAAGGAGAGGTGAGACACTTCATCTGATTCACCCTTCACCAGTTCGTTTGATGCAGGCTATTTCTGCAGTATGTTCTCTGGGTTTTTCTCCAGCCTAGTTTTCAGTGTCCCAGCAAAGGAGGGCAAAGTATCCCTGGGGAGATTAGTAGATAGCTATCCTGGGGATTCCGTACATCAGAGAGGCTATTTCTTACATTGCTTTTTATCCAATACTAGTCTCGATTTCCCACTTCCTTGAACTCTGGGCTGTCGCACCCGTTGGTTTGTAGTGGACAGACACAGTGATACAGACAGAACTGCACAGCCTGGGCATTTTACATTCACTTCGCACTTTGTTGGAACAGGTGTAAAAGGTGACAAAAAAGCAGGTGAGAATTCAGGGCATTTAGGCAAAATGTTCCATCCCCTGCTTGAGGAACAAAAGTATTCCATCCTGGGTGGCCAAATTTCTGCCTGTCTAAAGCTGCCTCCCTTCTGAACTTGCCAGCAATGTGAGATCTCCTCCTGCAGGACTAGAGTCCCCTGTGTCCACTTGCAAGGGAGAGAATGAGCAGGAGGCAGAGAGTTATTTCTTAAGATGCAACTGGACTGGGGCAGCAGCGAGATGCATATGAAGAGATGATGAAATGGGAAAGTTGAAGTGGGAGTGGATGGACATCTCACCTGACTCCAGACATCTACACAGAGACATCTCCAGCTGATCTTCTCACCCTCTGCTCCCTTTTTAATTAGTGGAAATAAACATGACTTTCCTAGGACTCCATTAACCTGACCTATTTAGATGCCTACTTTAGGACAAGAGGAGTTTCAGCCTGGGAACACCTACATCTTTAGCAAACCAAGGTGCAGACATCCACATTTGTTCTAGAGCATGCTAGCCACAGAGCAAAAAGGATGGCCCAAACTCATTAAATGGGAACAAAACATGTGCATGTGTGGAGGAAACAGAACAGGAGGGGAGGCTGAGCTGTAATATGAAGCAAAAGAAGCTTGAGGAGGGGCCAAAAATAAAATCAGGATAAAGCGGGAATGGCTAGGTCAAAAAACTAAAAAAACCAACCCCAAACAAACAAGACCAACAACAAAACCCACCTAGTTTATGCTTGCAATCATCACCCTCACAGTTGTTTTAATGCACACGAGTCATCACTTGCACTGTTCCTGATTATTCCAGCCTTGTGGTCCTCCCTAGACACAGCTTTGAGATTTTTGGTTTGCAGCTTTGCCTTTTGTTTCAGTCTTTGGAAATCTATGCTGCAGTCCAAATCATCCTATACCATGGTATAATTTTGCCACAGAGACAGGCATCTGTGAGCTGAGCTGCCACCGATCTCTCTTCAATCTAGCACCCTGATTGGGGCAGACAAGTCGAGAAACCTTTTGGGCAGCCCCAGACAAACCTTAGGCTGCGATGGTGGAATTGCTGAAGCAATAGAGTTGCGTGGTGGGAGAGGCTGAAGTGTGTTTGCTTCCCAGCCAAAGGGCCCATGTCAGAGGCACGCTTCATACCCCCAGCTCTGATGGGTACCTGCTAGGGTACTGCCTTGCCCATGGAAGAGAAGCAATATGGAAATGAACCACAGATCCTTGCCGAAATAGGGTCTTGGAGAGCCCCTGCCCCTCAGCACTCCATTTATTTCCTGGAAAGGGTGAGAGTCCTGCCTGCGAACCCTGCTGGGGAGCAAACGCCTCGAATGTACGCAGCTCTGGTTGCTGTGAAGCTGCAGCAGGCACACAGGCAGCAGTTTTGCTGGATGGTGGTGCTTCCAGCTGCCTTTGCCTACGCTGGGCTCTAATGGCTGAGCGTGCAGGCTCCTCTCCAAGTCTCTCCACTGCCCTACATTAGTGAAATTAGGTTGAGTGGATTTCCGGGTAAAACACTGTCTCTTGGGACCTGCCCAGCTCCCGTCTGACTTGCCAAGATTAATTAAATCAGAGCAGTCATCAGCTTATGACCATAGTAGCAGCAACCTCTCTGCTGATCATTTCTTTTGTGGCTGGTGGCTTGGGTTTTGTTTTCCTTTTTGTCTCTGTTCCACTGCAGATCTTTAAATTACCACAGCTGATGCCAAGAGAAGAGAAATTGCACAAACACTCTGGGATTCTACTACAGATGCAAGGATTTTGCTTTTGCTGCTTCCCCACTATTTGCATAGTTGTTGCTGGTATTGATTGCATAGCTAGAACTCACCCAAGCCTTCGTGCTAAAGTATTGACCAGATCTACTCAGCCGCTGCTCTTTCTCTAGCATTTGTCATGCTCACTCCTTTCTCCCTCTGTCCTCTGCCAACTCCAGCTTGAGAGATGGTACTGAAAACCTATGCCTTGTCTGAACTCCTCTTTGCTCCCCAATATTAATCTGAGTTTTGCTGCCCTGCTACGTGCAAATCTTGTCTGCCCCAGAGATCACTCTGTTTAGAGACATTTTTTGGAGGGTAAGGAGCACTGGAAGCCCCCATTTAAAATCCCTGACCTGAGCCTCTCCTAGTTTTAACGACATTTGGATCCAGATTTGGATCCAGGCTTCACAGCTTGATTCATCTGTCCTGATCCATCTGTCCTTCTAGCCAGCCAGAAGCTGATTCCAGGCAGACGATGGCAGGTCTGAGGCTGCTGAAATGAGACACAGTTCAGGTTCAGAGCTGTTGCTTATACAGTTCTCTTCCCAATCTGAGTTAGCCCATTGCAGTCAGCCCTACGATGCGTCATATGCAGTGCTAAAATCCTACGCCCTCCCCACTCACTGCTTCTGAAAACTGGCAGACTTACACTGGCCCAGCAAAACACGGAGAAATGAAGGAATTGGGTATTTCAGGTGAGTAGCTGTGTCTGGTCCAGGGGACTGACTTACATGATTTCTCCCAAACCCCTGGTGAATCCCTCATTTGCTACAGACAGACCCAGGGTACCACCTGGTTCCTGTGAGCTCTGGGGGGTCCTGGTGGGCACACGGCACCTGGGAGATCTGCAGCCCCTTGGTGAACCCTGAAACGAGGTGGTGGGGAGGGATGTCCCCACTGTAAGCAGCAGGCAGGAGGTCCAGGGAAGTTGCCCAGTAACTACTGGAAAGAAGCAGGCAAAGGTTAAACCAAAAAGGTCCAGGTTAAACCAAAAAGGTGAATACGGCTACAGTACATGGTAGTTTGGCCCTCCTATTCCTGGGCCACCTCATCTTTGCTTAAGCACCATGTATACCAACCTCAGTTGCTCTAGCAGAGAGAAGAAACCCAACTTCTGCCCACCCCGTGGCTGATGACTTTGCTCCAAGCTTGGAGGGCTGCCTCTTTTTCTGATCCTGCTAAATCCTCAGAGGACAGCCAGCCCCAGTTCTGTCACCCCAGCTGCCTTTGCGCTTTGTCAGGCTGAAGGATTTCCTCTCCCTCTCCTCCCGCCCCACGCCTTTCTTTCCCCTGCACCACCGCGGACATCCCACCCTGTGTTGGCATCCGTGTGTGCAGTAGATGGAAAGAGAGGGAATGATGGGAGAGATGCTCAGGGTGCATGGTGGTGGGGAGGGGGTGCCGAGGGGAGTCTGGCTCGAAGATCCATTGCAAAGCATCCTTCACAGTGTCTAGACACCAGCTGCCAGGTTGCCATGGAAACTCCCCAACTTTGGCTGACGGGAGGGAGCAGTGAGGTCTCCAGAGAAATGGGAGTGGTGGAGGAAAAGGGTGGAGAGAGAAAAGGGAGGATGTTCCTTGTGAATGTGAGGTGTTAACCCTGTTACAGCTACATTTGCAAATATTTTTGCTTCCTGGAGAATGGGAAAGAAGCGGCTCTCCTTTCTTCCACTGCCATTTCCTTCCCACGCACAGCCAGACCTGAAGGCTGAGACAAACAACATGCCCGCTGCTGGCTGGTTGTTTATTCCTGCCTATTACCAGCACTTTTGGCCCAAACTTCCCGTATACAGCACCTATAACTGGGCAATTGCAATCCAGTTAGGGCTGGAAGAAGCCTACCAGAGCAGTCAAGTGTTCAGTGAGATCTTCTTTAACAATGCCTCTCTCTTGGCCACCTGTAGCTCCAGGTCATGGTCGCATGTAGCTCCAGGGAGGACAGGGTGCTCCCACCCCAGCAGCAGTGTGAGCTGTCACAGCACTTCTGTGGGGATGCTTTGTTGCACCAGAAAGTGGTGGGCAAGCGGAAGGCTCTGTAGTACAGCAGCTGAAGGGGAGGCAAAAGAACCCTTTTGGGATGAAGGTGCCTTGGGGGCAGACGTTTTGCACTGCTATTGAGCGGCCTCCTGCCAAACAGCATCAGACAGACTTCTACCAAGGCTCCACGGTCTTTACAGCCAGGGAGCCTGAAGCGGAGAAATGGGAATAGACTTGCGTGGGGTCTCCCCAGCCATCAGCTGGGGTCGAAGCTGATCTGATTCCCAATCAGTTGCTCAGCTGCCCTGCTGGAGCAGAAAGGCTCCCTTCGGGAGAGGTTCCAAGCTACCAGCCTCTCCATCTCCCCAAAAAGGGTAAGCCAGAGTCAAAGATGCTTCTGCAGACGCTCAGACCACAGTTCTTCATTATCCGCTGCTTGACTTCCCAGCAAAGTAGTGTACTGGTCTTTTTAGATACAATATCCAGATTGTACCAGATATATAAGATAAAGCAGGATATAATATCCAGATCATACATTTATGATGAACCCAAACCTTTGTGAACATCAAGAGCTGTCTCCACTGTGACCTTCCTAAATTGCTACAGGTGGCCAGCACTGTTAAGTATTTATCTGGTCTTTGTCACCACAACAATGGCCTAACTCACAACTGTGGAGGTATCTTATCCTTGAGGCATCCCAGTGAAGAAAACAAAGGCTTTTATCTACATTTTAGACTGAGCAAAGTATGAAGAACTGGGCTGTGGTCACACACAAGCCTGTGGTGTACCCAGGAGGCTGGGTCTTGGATCTTCATTCCAGCATCTCAAACAGCTGCGCACAAGCCTGTGGTGTACCCAGGAGGCTGAGTCGCCTTGGATCTTCATTCCAGCATCTCAAACAGCTGCTCTGCACCCAGCAGCACTTTCATAGGTGTGATGCCTTGGTCCTGTGATTTCTGAAATTCCACAAAGTCCTAATTTCAGGCCAAAACTGGAGGTGCAACAATGCCCCCAACCATCACAGGAAGGCGGGTGGAAGAAAGGCATTCATTATTTCACCTAAGGAAAACCTAAGAAGAAATAACTTACAACTTGTTCTTTACTCTTCTCTTCCCCTGCCCCTGTTGATTTCACATAGGTCCTGCAGACCAGAAAGGTTATTCTTTTATATTCCTTAAATACCTTGTGATTCAAATGGCTTGGATATAGAGGTTTTTACTTGCTTCCAGCTGTTGGACTGTAGCGGTTGGCAGCTGCTCTTGGCCTATGTTTTGGAAAACAGGATGTCCCCATCTCATGCAACAGTATTCTTTTGTGACACCCATCTTTTCCCCCTTGCTGGGTTAAGTTCTGGAGGATGGTTTAGAAACAGAGGGCAAGTGAGGGGACAGAAGAACAAGGTCTTGATAAGTCATATCCATTTATTCTTTAGCCTCTCTAGGGTGGCTGCCCTGTGAGATCATAAGGGAGAAATCAGAGGAAAGATAAGAAGAAATGGAAATACCCTGAGTAGGTGATGGCCAAGTGAGCAAAACGCAGCTTTATTGACTGGTAGCGATTCCTGTACAGCCAGGTGATTTCTAGCAAAGTAATAAATTCAGAAAGTGAAGCTTACAGCACTTTGGGGATGGAGGTTTGGGTGTGGCTCTCCACACCCTCTGGCAGACGCACAGAGGGTAGCACAGCAAGTGACAGAAATTTGATAGACAGATCAGATCCTCGGAGGTCTGCCCATCTTACAGCTCTGCTGATCAGTCTGGCAGTTGTGGTAGGATCAGTAGGGGGATAAAAATGAACCCAAAACCATGGCAGACTGCTGGCATTCATGCGCTGCTGATCCTGAAATAAAGAGGGTTAAGGAGAGGAAGGAAACGTGCAGAGTGCTAGAGCCTTTGGGTTCTCCATCTACAGCTCCCACCTCATTACACAGGACCGGCTGTGAGGCCGCTCTCCTCCCTGCCCCGGCAAAGTTGGCCAGGGAAAAGAAGCCACAGGAGGAAATGTTCCGTAATTGCAGCAAAAAGGTCTAGAAATTCCTTCAGTGCATCCAGAATTAATGTACCGCTCCTCCCCTCGTACTCCTCCCCCTTCAGCTGTCGGTGGCAGGAAAACAAATTGCTGCAGCCCTTACTACAAACCACGCTCCCGCTTCCCTTCCCCCAGCCCAAAAGACATGTGCCATTCATAAGCTGGCTGGCTGCTGGTCTCCATTATTAAAGCCTAGAAGGCTGATAAATTGGGGATTCATGGAGCCTGCAAGCCTCCAACAACCAGATTGCCATGGAAACCAGAGGCAGCCTCCATCTCCAGCAGAAATGATATTGATCTAGCTGAAGGCAGGGAATTACAATCAAGGAGAGGATATAAAATGTCTCTTTTTCTTCCCTCTGCCATCCTCCCATTTTGTGTTTAAATGAAGGAGAAATTTCATTCTGAGATCATTAGGTTGTTTCTGTCCATCATCATACACCAAGGCTCTGCAAATTGGATGCTAAAATGAATTAAGCGCCTGTTGTCAGGCCTTCCGCAGCCATCTTGTTGATAACTGTCTCCAGCAGTTGCAACATCAACACCACCAGCTCTTTGCATCAAAGGCATTACCAATATTTCCCCTATGCGCAGCTGGTGTGCACACACGTGGGATCCCAATGTGCTTTCTGCAGAATGGGCACTGAAACACAGCCGCTGCTCCCTAGGAGGCAGCTCAGGCTTAATGCCGTACCCACTGAAGCTCCTGGGAGCCTTTGCTTTTCATTGCAACAGGAGGAGGTCATCACGCGCATTACAACAGCCCAGACATAGGAAGAGGCATTTTGAACTATGAGCACTTGTGGGGGAATCCCCACTTCGAGACAATGCGGAGCGGCATTGCTGGTGCAGAGCAACCCTCTCCTCTGCCCCAAATCCCCTGTCTGGGACTGCTTAATCACAGCCCTTTCAGGGATGGAAGGATCAGGAGGCACAGCACCAGTCCTGCAAAACTGGGTGGGCAGCTGGGCACTTTCCCCAGCTCATACGGCAAAGGCCAGGTCCTCCTCAGTCTGCTGCCTCATCCCTTGGGTGCCCATCAGGAAGCCAAAGGGTTGGGAAGTGGAAAGCCACAGCTTGACTTAAGGTGGGAGGTTGGACTACGTAGTCGCCTCTTCCGCCCCAAGAAATCTCTGTGACAGAGGTGTGGTGATGCTTGCCCAGTTAGTGCTCGGCCCTAGGGGAAAGGAGGGCACGACACAGCCCTGTGCCTGGTGCTGGACGTTTTCAGAGGGCTGAGCTGAGAAAGGCGGGGAAAGAAGGAGGGAGCTGCCTGGAAAACCTTTCACAAGTGCTCTTATTGCCAGTGGCAGTCTTCCCTGTGAAGGTGGCAGCAGGTAGCATCAGTAATTCTGATTTTAATTCAAATATGGGATTTCTTTTGTTGTTTGTTTTTCGTTTTGTTTTTTAAAAAAGCAACCTCCTCCCAGTTTGGGAGGGACTTTCCAGCCTCTGAACTTCCTGAGCGCTGTGCCAAGCGAACCGGCACAGCTGTCCCATAGCAGCCATCTCAGTTTAATTGGCTTTTCGTAATAACAATTCAATCAGGCGGGTAATGAATTCGGCCCTGACATGAGGGCACCTGGTAGGGCAGCTGCAAATGCTGGGGAGACCTCACAGGGGCACAGCGAGGCAGCCCCATGCTCTGTGCACAGCTGGCCATGCTGTGGTGCCATGAGGCCATGTTGCATCACCTAAAGTCCCGGAGCTGCAGGTATGTCTGGGTTGTCAATGGAAAAGGCAAAGCTCCTCAGTTCTGTCCACTATGGTGGAAAAAAGTACCCTTATGGGGTGCTAAGACAGCCTTTTGCTGAGCTAGCCTACAATGACAATGCTTCTCTCCCTCATCAAAAGACATCTCAGCACTGCTGTGGTGGTTCCTTGGCTAACACTGCCAGCCCGAGGTGGCCCTGCCTCGGCTGTGGAGCCCAGCAGCAGCCGCTCCTCCATAACTCAAGCATAACCGAAGTCTGCTATGAAGCCCAGCTCTGCACAGGTCCACAGAGGCTGTGAGTTACCACAGCTCCTGCTTGCAGAGGTTCTAAGTTTTTGGCCAAGATGGAGCAGCCCATACTTTTGGCTTGGGCACCATCATTTTGACAATGGCTGTCTCAAAAGAGGGCCTTATCTGAGGCATGAACCCACCAGGTCTGAGCTGCTCTGAAATCGCACTCAGGCATAGGAAGTGGCACCCCACCATTTTGTGCTCATGTCATCTCCCCTGGTCCTCCAGCTGATTTTATTTGCTGTAAAGGTCTTTGGCTCAAGTCTTGCCTGCTGGTCACAGAGCTATGTCGTGAGATATCCACGTGAATGAACATGTCTCTCTCACTCTTTCTCTCCTGCTGGAGCTGTTCCACTTCCATAAATCATTAAATATTCATTAGTCCAGAGGAAAACATTGACCCTGTAGACCAGTGGTGAGGGTACTCATCTGGAATGGGGGAGACCAAACTCCACATCCTGGCTCCAGCAAATAATAAATGATTTATACAAAGTGGAACAACTGCAGCAGGAGGGATCAGGGGACACTTCGCCCAGCAGCCCAATGGTTTGCTTGCAAAGCTCGCTGCATTTCAGCTTCCTAGGGTAAGGCATGGGCCCATCTTGTCTTCTGGCCCATTCAGCGAGTACCTGACCCTCATGTGCCAGCTACTCTAAATGCAGGCACAGGTTTCTCTTACTATAATCTACAAATCCCATAATTCCTGGTACATCATGTTTGGCTTTGACAAATTAAAGGGTTCTTTAATAAAAAAAAAAAAAAAAAAAAAGAGTGTCACAGAAAAATTCCAGCCCAGGAGGACCCAGAAGCCCCGCATGGAGGTGGTTTGAACTGCAACTAGGCTCGACTCCTCTGTTTGGTGAAAACACATGTGTTTTGCTAGAAAGGAGGACAAGAAGTAGTTGCACGCTACATCAGTTAGGAAAGGCTGAAATTTTCTCCTTGTTCCCTGATGTAAAAATCAGTGACTCCATCCATCTTTCTCACAGTCATTTGGCTTCAGCCATGAAGAATATTTCTAGCTTGAGGCACAAAGAAATGTTTTCTTTTTCATTTTGTGTCTCTTTATTGAGTGCAGTGAGCAGCGCTGGCTTAGCATCTCCTGAGACCGGTCTGCTGTTCATCCAGAAGAGCGGGGCTGCTCAGCAGCAGTGCTGTGCATTTCTTCCCCCTGTCTTCCTGCTGGGCCTCAGGTGTGTTTGAGAGAGGTTGTGTCATGGACAAGAAGTCAAATTCAGTCCCTGTGCCTGGCACCACGTTTGGCCACACGGATAAGACTCCCAAAGAAGGCTTGGCAGTAGCACAGGCACGGTCTTGTGCAAAGAATACCTTCATCCCCAAAGCTAAGCTTAAAGGCATGTGCCAAAACTGCTCACACTGCTGAAGGATCTCTCAAACACCCACCAGTCCCACTGACTTGCAAACCTGCAGCACCCTGAATGTCCATTCCGAACATGAGGGGCTGTACTGTGGGACGGGTGCAGGACTGAGCAGGTGTGGTACAGGGCTAGGAGATCCAGGTGGCAGTCACGCCTGCTCACTGTTTGGCAATAAAGAAGTTTCTTCCTTTCGCTGTGCCTTCACCATCCGGATCCCTGGTGTACCAGTTGAATAATGGACTGTGAATGCAGACAAAGGGCCAGACAGAATCGCGGCACGTACGAATTGTAGCAGCCCTACTGAAGATTACCTCACAGCAGCCCTCTGATCAGACACTGTGAATGCGGGAGATTTCCACCCCTTTGGACCACAAGGGAAAGCAGAAGACCAATATTACAATATTGCACCGAGTCCCTCCCGGGGGAAGAAACATATGGACCATTTGTGGGCAGATTTAAGATTAAGACCACAGACTGCTTCAACTCGTGCATCTTTCTGAAGTGCAGCGGGGCAGGCTCCAGCCCCAGGGCTTGGTCTGTGGCATATCCCTTGTTTCAGCACTGATGACTGAAGATTGCTCTGAATTGCTTACAACACTGATGCTGAAATCACAGCTGAAATCCTAGCCCTACATAAATTAGTGAGGCTTAGATTTTAGACCTGTAGCTGCAGCTACAGCTGGTGAGCGCTGCCTCCAAACAGGCTGTAAAAGACGGGAGGAAGGAGGGAGGAAGAAGAGGAGCTTGGAAGAGAAGTTTGGGGATAGGTAACAGAGGGTGTCTAAGCTGGAAGTCGTACTCTTTCATTTCTAAGCCCACACCCAGTGAGGGGATGGAGTCCTAAATTCATCTAAAAACTAGGAAGTTATGGGCTTAGTCCACTCGAGCTTGCATTCACACCTCCCTCTTAGAGGCTTGCGTCATTTCCAGATCAATGGGTGCCCAAAGCCTTTAAGAACAGCAAAAGGGTTTTTAGAAGTACTTTCCATCACCCCAACTTCAAATTACTTTTACTTTATTCCATCTTCCATCTCTTTAAATGGTTATCCAGTAAGGTCTTTGAAACATTTTTCACAGCTGCTAGGATGGTTCTCGCTCCTGCCCTCCCATCCCTCTCCCTGTACACGCAATGCATTGTCAGCTATGGTTCTGCAGCACTGCACCACGTTAGCATTGGGATTTGGATGCTCTTCCAAATGTCAGAGAGATTTTCTTCTTCATTAAGCCCTGTAGGTTACAGGTAATGTCCGGTTATTATTACTAGCATTCCCAACTACTGTGTTTTGCTGAAGGAAGATAAAGAGGTTGAATAGTGTCTTCTGCCTTCTGCTTTCTTTCATAATGAAAAGAGGACTCATTTGCTGTTGCCTCAAGGTACAGTTGGAGAGTGTGTGGCCCTTTGAACACTGGATAATTGGGACCTTATGACCTTTACCTAAGACTTATCTACATGAAGCCTTAAGTCTCACTTTTCCTGTCATTCGAAGAGCATTTGTCTTTACAACTTTGGGCCCTGTCCAGGTTTCCATAGTTCTTTTCCTGACTACTCCGCAGCCCTGTGAAGGGCAGGTGTCCAACATGGGCTCCTGGCTGCCAGGACCTCAGCTGAGATTTTCAGCTCTGTTCCAGGGTCCCATGCTGACAGTGATGTAGCTGAGGACACAGAAAGGAAAAAAAAAAACATTTCCACAGACCACATTCACACGTGGTGATGGTAAAGCCAAGGCTCTTTATATGGTACCGGCCATTAAAGCTAAACAATATGCAAAGGGAGATGTTAGCAGGGAATACAGAACTGGGAAGAAAGTCACAGTCCTAGTGTAACCTGCAAAACCAGAGCAGACTCCCCTTCAGAGAACAGCTAAGCACACAATAGCAGCACTCTCCATCATTCAGTTTTCCCCCATATATTATCGTTAAGTGTCTCCTCTATTTTCTGCCTGAAAGAAAGTCAACGCCAGTAGAGAGGAAAGGTAGTCCTTTAAGTCAAGCTTGCAGCATTAATGTAGTCTTGAGAAGTATAGTATATTGTAGCTAGAGAGCTGTTCAAATTGAGCTTGCGTAAGTTGGTCTTTCAGAGGTTTATTGGAGGTCCAGAACTGGAGGTGGAACTTATCCCACAGAGCTGATGCCATGGCTTGACTTGCAAGCCTCCCGTCATTGCCTACATTTTCTTTGGCTCTCTTGACCACTGCCCAATTTCACAGACCATCATATGGCTGAAGAAAATATTTGTGCAGTGCCTTTACAAAGAGGAGAACTCCCAAGTCCACAACAGACCTGGATGTCATTGCAGTAAACAGTGCTCGTTGGGCAGCTGTCTTCAAAAAGCAAAGATGTTGGTGTGCATAAGGACTGGGATGAGGAGCAAAACAGAAGAATTATTGCCTTTCTGGAAATACGTGTATACAAGTACAGCCTTTTCTGGATGAATGTGTACAGTGTTTGTCATCCCATCTCATAAAGGGCATTTGCAGATGTAAAAGGAGTGCAGAGGAAAGCAACAAAGATGCTAAAAAGCATGGGAATTCTTTAATATAAAAAGCAATTGAAAGCATTGCTTCTATTTTCTTCAGGAAAGAGATGAACAGCAAGGGCTATGGTACTATGCCCTCTGTGCATATGAGCATACTATATGATGCTATATACAATAATTAATGGTACAAAGTCAGGCTATCAGAAGCTTTTGCTCTTTCTGTGACATAACACAAGTACAGAAAGATGTTTAAGGCCATGATGGCCAATTCATTGCTGAAGTTCCTGGCCATTGTACAGTTGGTTGGAACTGGGGAAGCTATTGACACTTAGTGAATGGGATATTGTACATTTATATATATGCCATATAAAGCCACAGTTATAATTAGTATCAAAAGGGATAATACATCATGCTTTAACAGTTAAACCAAACCCTAGGCAGCACAGGACAGGGATGAGTCCTAGCAGTAGAGAGGCAGTTTACCCTAAATCTGCCCAGAACAGTATTTGGTGCTAGCACTGTGAGAGGTACAATAATTGCATGTTAGGCAATTTCTATGTTCCTCTAGCAGTTATTTGCATGGACCTTTGGGAGTACAGCTTCACCTCGCCACAGTCCATGGAGCTGCCACAGACATTGAAAGCAGTCACCGCACTGCCACCAATAATCCAGTATTAATGTGCCTATTATACAGCTTTCGAGGAATGTCTAACTGATCTGATCGTGCTGACCTGGCGAACCTTTCCAATCCCTTTCCTTTGCACATGGCAGTCATCTGTACTGCAGAGTCAGTACTGCTGCCTTTAAAGCACTGCTCCCTGGAGCTGTAAGTCCCAGCTGATGCTCTACAAGCTTACATCTATCTGAAAAGTTCAGCCTACTTGATCCTAGTGTAAAGAGGTGACACTGGTAGTGGTGCTGGCAGCTACAGCAAACAGTTGCTGCTTAAATTTCATTGTCTGCCTGTCTGTTCTGTCCACTGGTCTGCTATCTGAGCCCTTCTCAGTAGAAAATTTGGTTATCGTTTATGGCAGAAAGCCTTCCTCCCACATGGGGATTTTGGAGCATTTTCTGAAGATGACCTGAGTGCACTTGTAATGGACCACTGTGGAAAACATTGTAACAAGGAGACAGTGATTTTGAGCAAAATCTAGGTGAAGTTTAACCATCTGCTTTGGCTGTAGAGAGCCGTGTGTTAGCATAAGCGACCACTATACAATGGCAGCACGTACCAGGACATTAGTATGTGCTGCCTTAAACAATACCACCTGTAGCTACTGCTCATAAGAGCTCCTTCCTATGGCGATGTGTAAGAGCGCAATGCTCTCAGTGAACCTTGATAAATCATCTATAAAGTTCAGTATTGTACAGGTTCAAGACCGATAGCTTTGTTCAGTTGGAAGAATACTATAAAGATGTGAAGAAGAGTGAGGCTGGCCAACTTTCCCGTGAACAGGAACTCTGTGCAGGGTGCCATGATCAGCAAGGAAGGGCTGGGCCGATACCACAACAGCTGTGGTTCCCAACATCCGAAGGGATGAAAGATTGCTGTCTCCTTTCCTGCCAGTTCCATCCTTCACAAAATAAACCAGTTGGACAGACTGAGTGTCCCTGCATTTCTTACCAAGGTCCCAAAAGAACTGGTACCTCCTTGGTGCAAAACAGTGGTTAACCTGCTCTCCTCAAGAGGCCTTTTCCAGAGACAGCCCACACCATATCATCAGTAAATACACTTAGTGCCACCTAAGATTTCATTAAAAGAGATCAGGTCCTGCTTCACCACTAGCCCACTAGAGCAGCTCCCACCTGTACGGGCCAAGCTGCAACTCATTAGAAAATAGCAGACCTGAGGCATACATGGGACCAGAGACAGTATTTCACTGCAACAGAGGAGGAAATCCTGCATCTGCAGCAGTTAGTGTGTAGGTTTCCTGTTCTCTGGAAAACCGAGACATTCCACTTTCCTCACCATGCCCCTCACATGGTTATTTTCACCAATGCAAAGCAGGCTGTGAGATACATATGCAATGGTTATATCCACACAGTCAGAATTAAAAGATTAAAAATTTCGGAGCAACTGAGGACTAGGCACATACTTTGACAACTTTCAGCATGTTGAAGGTAACCTAAATTGCATTTATATTCTTACTTTGTTGCTGGAGTAGTACAACAGACAAGAAAATGCTGGCACACTTGCTTAGTTGTTCCCTCTGGGGCGGTCATGGGAAAATGACTGTATTTGCATTGCTCTCCTCAGCTGCCAGATGTAGCAGCAGAGATAAGCACCCATGAAACAGGAACGGCGGTGAGGGTGTTCTGCCTCATGTCAGCTACCCAGGGCCAAGACTAAAATTCCAGTTATACAACTGCAATCCTCTTGCATAGCGCAGGCTGCACCTTCTAGCTGGTATGTGACAATAGTCTCCCTTTCCAAATCTTTATATAGCCAGTGCTCCCTAGGTGCAGCAAGTATTGTCCTTCCATCAGTATGCTGACTGAACTGAAAACAAAGAACTGATTCAACTCTAAACCACGAAAAAGAACCCATAGGGACTTGCTCCCTCTGAGGAAGTGAAGAGAAGATGGTGCCTCCCAGTGCTCCTTGCTTGCAGTATACAGGGCCCCGGGGGAACTGCTGGCCCGCTTACATGCAAAGCAATTGTCGTCTGGCTGATTTTTCATTTCAGCTGTGAAACTGCTCCATTGTAAAGCTATTTCATCAAGCGGGAGAAAGCATTCTTCATTTCCCAACAAAAGAAGATCCATTTGTTTCCTTAGGCACAATTTACTCTTTTCACATTTCTGGGCTTTGTTGTATTCTTACCTGACAATCTGAGAGTGCTTTTGATGTGAGAGCTAGCCAAATTCGAAGGTGAGACTCTAAAAGCTGGGAAAGTACAAAGAGAATCTAACATAGTGTGACATTCACCTCCTCTCTTCCACGTAAGGCACACAGTAGCCCATCTTTTTCTATAGTCTGCTGTGCTGGATGCTGATCTCACTTCAAAGATATGCTCATGTAGACTCTTTCCAGTAACTTTGATGGAGACTCTCCGGATTTAAGCCAATGCAACTTAGATTAGAATAAGTCTCACCTCCTCATCCATATGTAATATATAAATTCCCTCCTACCACTTTTGAATTCTGTCCTGTTGAGTAGGTTGGCATCTAAGGGAGCCTCTCTAAGCATCACACCAAGACCACAGAGGCAAAAGTTGGATCATAACAAGAAAGCCTATAAACATAAGTCTTGGCAAGGATGCTCAGATAAGAGAACAGCTTCTTGGCATGCAAGTCACCCACCGGAAGAAGTGAACTAAGAGATTGTCCTTCCTACATCAATCCCTCCTTGCCGCTGAAGAAAGCCCACTGACTCATTTCATGCCTTACCCAGGTTGGAATCTCTCTACTTTTTCCATCTATTTTTTGATACATTGAGGATTCCTTAGAAACCCCCCTACTGTACAGCTGGGAATGCCTGGGGTTCCAGTTCCATATCAACTAATACAGGATACAGGACAGTTGTTTGCAGCCATTTCCTCAGCCATTACCAACAGACAGGTAGAGTATGTGGAACTGAATAACAAGGAGAGCTGAGGGCTGTCAGGGGAACTAGCGACTGGTATGAAGAATCACCCAGACTCTCCCCCACTCCAGAACCATTAAATATTAAGCATCAAAAAATCACGCACTTCTCTTTACCTGGTTAGTTACTCCTTTCCCCTCTTCCTGCCTTTTTTGTCCTGATCTGAGATGAAGGCAAAAATCTCTTCTGGATATAAATGAAATGCCCTTGACTTTTGCTTGTGTTTGCACCAGGGAAGATATCCACAGACAACACGATACAGCCATTGTAGTAAAATTCAAGGCAGATGAACATCCACACAAAAGTAGCATGGTCGGCACGCCTCACGGTAGCAGCAGCCAAGCATACCATGGCAACCAGCCAACTGATGACACTGGCTAGGAGCCAATTTGATTTATTTTTGGCAGCCTGACACCGCATATTACTGTGCCAGTCTTCGATCACAGAAACGATAAGAGATGACCTTTGAAAGCCAAGGGGATGGCTTCTGGGAGAAGGGGACTGATCAAGCTGAAAGAGGATCTGTCCCCAGGCTGGAGGAGTACTGGAGTGGCAGATGTTTGGTAGCCCTCCTTCTTTCATGAATGACCATCGCAGCCGTGCCAGCAACCACCAGTGCTGTGTTTGCTGGGGGATGACTGGGAGAAAGGTTGAGACCTGGCAAATGTCTTTAAGTCTATGGAAAGAGTAAGTACCAAGAGAGAAACAGAGAAGTTTAAAGAGATGAGAGGGAGTGATAGGATGGAGATAGGAAAAAGAAAACTTAGGTTTTCTGTCATGAAATATTTCCTGTGTTCATGGCAACTTTTAGACAGTGATGATGCTCTTTAAGGACATTGTGCTATAGAGCGTATTGCAGGACACAGCCCTGCATCCTCAGAGAGATGGATGAGAAAGCCTTTTAACCTTTTTTGCATTTCTTTCTTGGATAGCTCTGGGGGCACTTACCCAGCTGTTTGAGTTTGTGACTGGAAGGCTGATATCATACTGGAATAGGAATTTAGAAAAAAAATCTATATTCATTAACATTTTAAAGAGACTATCAGTTTGACTGTGGCCACACACCTTCCATGTTTGCTTTCTGCAAACACTGGTAAGCTTGAGTATTACTGCATGCATATTGATTAAGTATAAATAGATGCACATACTGGTCTTGAACACTCAAACAATCACTGAAAACTCATTTTTAAATATATATTTGATTGTAGATTTTTCAACTTGCTCTGTTGGCTAGATATTTACATAAGTAACAGTATCATGTGCAAATGCATATTAAATCATGCATTTAAATGGCCACTTCAAATGATGTGGCCATGAATGGTTGGCCACTTCAAATGATGTTAAAGCCATCAAGAGCACGGGGAAGATATCTGCAAATAATTTAGAATACTGCATAGAAATAAGCCATTCTTTGATAACTGGTGACTCAAAACAGGTAAAATTAAGCAAATGAAATAGCCTGCTACTATCAATTTCCTACCTCTATCCATTAGAGCAGATTAATCTGAATAAAAATAGAATGTTAATTCAAAGCAGAATCACTATTCCTGCTTAGGAATAAGGCATCCCAAGTCTGAAATAAGAGTTAATTAGCATTCATTATCCTGTGTACAGAGGACCCCAACACACTGATTCGCTCTGTCCTATTTTTGCCATTGATGTTTATACCTCTGCCCAAGTATAAAAACAAACACAAGTACAGCACGCAACGTACCAAAATAGATTTTGCAAGTCACATGACATTTATTTTGCCACTCAACTCCTCACACAAAGTAAGAACAAAGGGCTGGAGACCTGGACAACAAGAAGCCAACTTGGATGATGCAATTTCAAGGCTTATCTCTAGAAATGTTTAAATGAAAGGAGGTAAAACCAGCAACCCTTTCTGATTGTGTACATTCACTTTAGACTCACACTCTTGAAGGCCACTCCCCTTGTCCGTACCTTAAATCATAAATGTTCTGCACGAGCTGCTCTCCCAGTACTTATCTGTAGCTGTTGGGTATCTGTTCTTTCCTATCTGTCCACTTTGTTGAGCACAACAGAGTCACCTGAAGCCCTGAGTTAGCTATGAAGCTTGGAAGTCTCTAAGTAGAGAGTGGGAATTGTAATTTATGGAAGAGAAGTAGTGGACCAAACGAAATGATGGAGAAACATTAGTAAGCTCAAGAATGGATACTGAGGCTCTGTAACATTTACATCAGGCTGTTTATGATTATCGAGGTGATACACCAGCAAGCTAATGAACGCAGAATGCCCTGTAACAAGTGAATGTCTCATGAATGTGGAGGGCAGTTATGCTTGGCACTACCTCTTGATTGAGTTTCATGTGGTGCCTACCTCTGATGTTACCTCTTTTTTTTTTTTTAATGTTCTCTTCCTTTGACAATGTAAGGAAGGTAAAGAACAAGAGCGAAAGTATCCTCAGGTCTTTGATGCATTTTCTACCCAGCTCAGTATCGTAATTCAAAACCAGCTCTTCTTTATGGTTTGCAAACACTATGCCTCTGTTGAAAATGCTCACTTTTGCCTCTCAAGACTTTTCATCTCTGTCCAGGTGAACTAGTTAGGCAGAGTTGCACTCAGTCAAGAGCAAAGAATTGAAAACACCTCCTAGAGAGACTGTTTGCATTCAACCCTCTCCTCTGTCCTCACTCACTGAGCTGTCAGTGCCTTTAATCTTCCCTTCCCCTACCTGAGCCTCTTACCATGTGGGTCTGACCCAGCTGACACGCCTAAAAGCTTCATGCAAGTATGGCTGTCACGGGCTACTCCAAGTACAGAGGCTAGCGGTCCTGGAGTGGATGAAACTATAAGCTATGCTGACAACGAGATGTTCCTGACTAGGACGTGGTTGTACCAGGAATCTCATCCATTCACCAGCAGATGGAAAAAAAAAAAAAAAAGACCCTTTTGGCTCCTTCTTGACCCTCCCACCAGCAAGGCTAAATGGCTTCCTGCACTACTGAGACCGCTTTTGTCTTGTGGGATTTTCAGGTTAAGCTTGGAGTCTGCGC
>NW_009258260.1:1312139-1314354 GCF_000687185.1 Egretta garzetta
AGTGTGACTGGGAAGGTTCATCGCTCTCTTTAGCAGATGCAGAGCTTGGGGAGCTCTCCCAGGCTCCTCCAAGCCTCCCAGCTGGCCAACACTCTCCTGCCACCATGGGATGGATGGCACCTCCACCTAGAGGAACAGGAGCCTCGAGAGGAGGTGCAGTATTTCCAAAAGCTGCTGGGAAGCAGGGAAGAGGGTGTTAAGTAAGAATATGCAACTCCCCCCACCCCTAAAACCCAGCAAGGGGAATCCCTTGTTGACGCTCTGTCTAACCCCCACACCAGCTCTTGCTGGCCAACCTCAGATGCATCCCCAAGAGAGCAAGGGAGGTACCCACTTCTGGAGAGGCCCGTTCCCTAGCGAGGCATTCACTCACCTGTCTTCTCTTCGGTTTGGCTGCTCTCCACTGTCTCCATTTGGGGTTGCGCTGTTGCCTTGGCAGTAGCATCCTCTGCGGCAGGGGTGGTGGTGGCAGTGGTGTCAGCAGCAGGCACGTCGGCTTGTTTAGGCTCCTCTTTGTCTTGGGCTTCGTCAGCCTTCAAGGACGGCGAGTTATCAGTGGAAGCTTTAGTGGCACTTTCCGTTTCGGCGGCAGCAGCGGGCTTTTCCTCCGAGGAGGCAGCAGGAGTGGCAGCCTGTGGGGCTGGCTGCTCTGAGCCCGTGTCGGCGGCTCCATCCCCTTTTTTTTCCTCGGCTGGCACACTGCTGTCTTTGCTGCCCTCCTCCAGCTGGGCACTGTCAGCGGTGGCCGCTTCTGTGGCAGTGGGAGCCTCGCTCTCTTTGTTCTCGGCCGCTCCGCCAGCAGGACCTTCCTCCTTCTTATCGACGGCATCAGTCTCAGATGCTGGGGCATCTCCCTTCTTCTCCCCCTTGAGCTTTTTCCTTGTTATGTGTCCACGGAAGCTGGCCTGGATTTTGGTGGCTGCCTTATGAGCTTTATCTTCTGGTTTGATGCCATCTTGCTCGATCTTTTGGTCCCCGTCCTCATTTTTTTCAACCTTTGAAGAAGAACAAGGGAGGAGGGCAGAGGAGAAAACAGGGAGATAAGTTAAGGTTTCTCCAGGTGCAGCTCAGGCTCTGGTTTTATTGGGAATGTCCCACCTTCCCCTCCTGCTAACCAGTGACAAGTTTCAAAGCAGCCTTTCCATTTGGTATGGGTTTGAAGCCAGGTGGCTCTAATTTCATCCTAGGGCTGGACAGACATGGGGGCGTTGTACAAGGAATTTAAAGCACCTCATCACCTCCATCAGCAATGCCAAGAGCACCTTGGCTGTGAGGAAAGGCTTGCACCAGCTGGGTTGTCTCTATTCCCATGATTTATTTTCCCATCAATTTTGAAATACACAGATTTTTCCCCTACTCGTTTTCAAAACACGCTCCCGAGGGGGGATTTTCACAGTCCTTCCAAATCCACCTTTGCCTTCATGTCTTTGTTTCCTTTTAATGACACCTTGTTTCACAGGTGCGCGACTCTAATGACACCAAGTGGTTTCTCCTTTATAGCTTTCTGGCTCGGGATTGCCAACAGGGAACGGCATTGCTGCCCGCCCCACCGCAGATGCGTGCTGCCAGACACGCACAGATACGCACAGGATATGCTCCTCGCAAGCACCCTGCCTGCGAGCACTCCGAGCACTTTGCCTCTGCTCCCTGCTCACTCATGGTTTCAACAAAGGGATAATAGGCAGATAGATATCAGCCTTTCCAATTTCAGCAGATTATTTCTCTGACTGTTGGGGGGAATTCAGCCTCACAACAAGGAACAGGCATTCCCCGTGTTTTTTTAAACTTAAGCCACGCATTAGAGCCTTAAATGGGACCAAAACGGAGCCCGTGTCTCATGCTGGTCTGCTGCAGGCAGATAATGCTCAGCTTGTAAACCCCCACTGAATCTACAGGACATACCGTGCTTCCCCCCAATAATTCAGCAGCCCTTGGGCAAGTGACAGCTCAGCTGCATATTGATGAAAGGACACTGTTCTATTAATATTCCCATTGGGAAGCATTCAAAAGAGCTACTCGGAAGCAGAGCCACTGGCCTCTTTGCTGTCTGCACCTGGTTTCCAACACTGGTTCAGGTCACACAAGAAAGAAAACGAGCTGGCTGGGAAAGATAGCAAGCATTTATCCCTGGGTGGGAAGAGGAAACCACTCCTTAGGCCATTGCAATGGAGAGGTGCCACCTGGGGAAAGGCCCAGGATGAGAAGAGCGGAGAGA
>NW_009258260.1:1314417-1316281 GCF_000687185.1 Egretta garzetta
CAGGGCACTGGAAACGCCCATGAAGAGGGGGCGAGAGGACTGGCCACACTGGCAGCGATCACGGGGAAACAGACTGGAAGCGATCATTTCCACAGCCTGAGAGAGGGACGGGCACACACGTGTGAGTCAAGCCGTGCCAGTGTACCGAACGCTTGGCCACACTGGCATGCCAGAGGTGGTACCCACTATCCCCCCCTGGTCCCCAGTGAGCACGGGATCCCCCATCCTAGCACTGGTGCCCACCTGGGATCGCTCCCCAGGTAAAGAGGGGTGAGCTTGAGTGGGTATGGTGGCCGAGGAACAGGCAGCCCCAAATCATCCAGGCAAAGAGCTGCTCCACAGAGTGGTGCAGGGATGCAGATGGGTCTGTGTACAGCAGGAGGTAAGTCTGGGAGGGAGACGAGGTGCCAGGATGCTTATGTAGGCAGTGAGTGAAAAAGCCTGGGAATGAATATGCAACTGATACTAATACACAGGATTCAGCACAGGGGTTTTTGTGCTTCTGACCATGCCCCGGAGCAAAATGGCTGTTGTACCTATCACAGGGGCCCAGCTGAGCAGTTATGTCTACGCTTCCCTATGTGCAGTAAGTGACGTGGTACAGAAAGTGGGCTTTCATGTCTGTCTCAGCTTGTCAGGGAGCAGGTGATGGTTATGTGTAAAGACGATGCAGATGTTAGCATGCTGTAACCATCCACGTATGCCTTTTGCTTGCATAGCTCACTCTGCACTGTGTTATTCAGCACCTGGGGGAAGTTTTTTGGCCTATTTCAGCACGAGGGGATGGAAACAAATCAGAAGTACCTTTAAACCAGCATGTTCACAGAAGGGCTGCGATCCAGCCTGTGTAGCGCTGAGCTCTGCACAGGCTCACCCATCCTGCTCCTTAGGCAAGTTTTGCAGCTTGCAGCGAGTCCTGTGTTGCTGTGGCAACATAACTAACACATGGACTAGCTGGTTTAAGGAGAGCTTGAGTATGCCTGCATGACACCGTAGCCACAGCAACGTGAAGATAGACTAGGTACTCCTTCAGAGCACTGTCTAACATCTAGATGCCCTGGCTTTTGCTCTTTCTCCCTAAGGACTGTGGAAAACAGCAGCAGCACTGGGAGACTGCAAAAGACAATTTAGACATAACTACAGGACCCTAAAGGCCCAGTCCCATATGCCCAATTCCTGCAAAACCATTAGTGAATGTGGCAAAATTGTTAATCCCTGGACAAAGATGAAAACCACTGACTGAAACCAGTGATCTCTCTTGCCACTGGCCTTGCTGCTCTCATGTCCCATGCACCTCCTGCGCCAGTCAGGACAGCCGTTACGAAGTGTGGGCTGCTGCACCCTCTGACACCAGAGACGGCACCCTGTTACCTGGGCTATGCAGCCCTGCCAAGGATTATCTCCTTCCCACTGCTAGCAGGAGGCCAGGGCGCAGTGAGCCGCAGGGTTGGCTCTCCTGCTATGCTGACAGATGAACTTAGAATCACAGAATCATTTAGGTTGGAAAAGACCTTGAAGATCATCAAGTCCAACTGTTAACCTACACTGCCATCCCACCACTAAACCATGTCTCTAAGCACCTCGTCTACCTGTCTTTTAAATACCTCCAGGGACAGGGACTCAACCACTTCCCTGGGCAGCCCGTTCCAATGCTTGACAACCCTTTTGGTGAAGAAATTTTTCCTGATGTCCAATCTAAACCTGCCCTGGTGCAACTTGAGACCATTTCCCCTCATTCTATCGCACCTGGGAAAGGAGACCGACCCCCACCTGGCTACAGCCTCCTGTCAGGCAGCTGTAGAGGGTGATAAGGTCTCCCCTCAGCCTCCTCTTCTCCAGGCTAAACAACCCCAGTTTCCTCAGC
>NW_009258260.1:1316314-1321787 GCF_000687185.1 Egretta garzetta
ATACAAGCCAGGATGCCATTGGCCTTCTTGGCCACCTGGGAACACTGCTGGCTCATATTCAGCTGGCTGTCAATGAGCACTCCCAGGTCCTTTCCGCCAGGCAGCTTTCCAGCCACTCTTCCCCAAGCCTGTAGCGCTGCATGGGGTTGTTGTGACCCAAGTGCAGGACCTTGCACTTGGCCTTGTGGAACCTCAAACAATTGACCTTGTGGAGAGCTGTGATTGCCAGCCAGCCCTTTACCTGGCAGGGAACAGGAGGGCACTTTTTCTCTCCAGGGAGGTCAGACTGAAACCTCTTACGTGCACCTACCGCATTATAGAGCTAAAACGGCTCCTTTGCTATTCCGATGACATCATTGTCCTCTTACCCCAGTTGGGATAACATCAGTTTGAGTCCTTGCCAGATCACAAGGTTTGCAACTGCAAAATGTATTTCCAACAGGGTGCTTTCAGCATAATTGCGGGTATAGAAGATAAGAAACATGAGGCTGGGGCAGAGGTGGAGTTTAAGGTCATGGATGAAAGAAATGTACTAATAGGTTGACTGTGCCAACTGTGGCCCTCAGGAATCCCATTTTGATTCAGTCCTTCCCCACTGAAGCATCCCAGGCATTTGAAATTACTTATTTTCAGGCTGCTGGCCTGCAGCTACTGCTGGGGTAGGACACGGTATCCATATAATATGTGTGCCATGTTGTATAACAATGGGTTGGGTGAGAAACAGATTGCTCAGAGGGAAACTTCTGTTCACACAAAAAAAGACAAGGGCTTTTCATCTGTGGATTACACACACAGCAGATAAACCTTAATTAAGGAAGCTGCTCAAAAATAACCTGTATACAGTGAAGCTCCTGGAAAGCAATTTATCTTCTTTGGAAAGCTAGAAGGGTGAGTCAGCCCTGTCAGGATGTATTCAAAAGCATCTCAGTGGAAAACAAGAAATCTGTCTGTCTTATCTACCTGCCATGCGTGTATAACATCTTGGTCGTAGTACTGTGGCGGGAATAAAATGACTATTATTACTAGTGTTTGTACAGAATCTAGAGCTCGCAGCCAGGAATCAGGTCTGGTAAAGATAAGTTTCATATCTTAGTATTCCATCACACACCCTTCACCTACACATTTATGTGTAAAGCAAACTCATACTAGTACTTAAGATTGACATATTCTTGTAAGTGGGCATGCAATGTACTGTCATTTTACACAGAGCAAATGTCCTCTGTTTCATTTAGGGTGAAACAAATCATAGATCCTTCAGTGGCAGAAGGACTTGAAATCATTGAGGCTGGTGGATACATAGCTATATGGATGTATAAAAGGACATACATAGTCAAACATGTCCTTTTTTTTTTATTTGGATCATCCCCACATACCCACTGAAGCCACTGTGCAAAGCTTTGCCTTTATGAAACGCACTGTCAAGCTTTTATGTCTCTATCTACACAGCCCACAACATCTTTCCGGTCCTAGAGGGATGATCCTCTCACCATCTCCATCTGCTTGTCTGCCACACCTCCAGGTTTCTAGGACATCCCTTCCCAGGCAGACTGTTCCTGTAAGTGAGACTTTCCTTGCTGTCACATAGCTGAGAGAGCAGGAAATAAGAAATTAATGCTTAAGGCACAGGTAGGGCAGAAGTTAGTTCTTAGGTACCAGGAATGTGGAAATTGGTCACGGAGCCATGACCCCAAGAAGATTTCTAATCTCTGGCCACCTTTCCACCTTCCATTTCCAAATGAACAGCTTACAGAGGGGTCAAAAGATGGCAAAGGAGGAAGAAAGTGTCACTATAACCTCCAGGCCCTTCTAGATGTCCCACATCTATGTATGTCAAGAAAGGACAAATGGAGAAACTAGATGTTTTCCAGATGTTCTATGTGTTTGCAACCACACATAGGCAAAGAGCAAGAAAGTAAGGGACTGAATGCTTTGGTCCTTGCTTAATGGTCTTTTCCAACCTAAATGATTGTCTCTCGTGGTGTACCTCATTGCCTTGCCTCGGAAAAATAATCACATAGTTTTGTATTTTAGATGCTGGGATGGAGAGATGGAGAAATAACTTAATGTTCCATTAAAAGGTCTTTCAATATTATACGGTCTCCTCTGCCCCTCTCTATAGCTCTCCCTTTCCTGGTGTTTCTCTGCCCGCCAAGATACAGCATGTGTCAGGCTCCTTAATGTTCATCCTAGGATCAGGCTGCTATACACTCTGTCATCACCCTGGTATCCTGCTCCTTTCTGTCCTTAGATAGGAGCTCCTTTTTAACATGACACCAAATCCCAGAGCCCCTTGATTCATGTTGCTGTCTCCTGGTATTCTGAAACCCATGCGCCATGAGTCCAGATTTAGGACTTACACAGCTTTCACCAGAGAAGGCATCAGTAAACTGGCTAGAGCTTGGACATCTGTAGGACCAGAGATAGTTATTGATAATCCATTTCTCAACCCAAGGGAAATACAGCACCCGATTATTAAGGAAAAAAACCAACCTGTGTCCTCCATGAAAAGATATAGGCACCCCAAGTCATTCCTTTCTCATGACACCCACGCTAAGGTATGTGTGGAAATCTGTCCTTCAGTTAGCTTGGTGAAGTAGTGCTGAATCAACGAAATCGCCTGCGGTACTTGTGGGGTTAAGGTGCATCTCAGCCCATGCTCCAGCCTTGACTAGAGCACAATGCGTGTTCCTCCAGATGTTATTCAAGGCCATTTGGGCCCAGACTCACAAAGAAATTTAGGCACCTGACTCCCATTGATTTCACAGGATTGAGTCACCTCCGTGCTTTTGTGGGCCTGGCTCTACATGACCTGATTCGTCTCAGAGACGGCATTTAAGGAGCAGAATGCATTAAGAAAAAAAGACCAGCTGTCTCCCCAGAAGGAGTGAAGCTTGGACACATGAGAGAGAGAAAAGGCTTTCACGCCTTGTGAAGTGAGGAAGCAATTTAGCACAGAGAACAGCTTTTTTTAACCCAGTTAAATGGTGTGAAGACACCTGGCTGGAGGATGGCACCTCTCAGCACAACCTGCCTGCAAGGCAAGGAAACAAACAGAGTTCCTTTTTTTCCCAGTACAACTATGATGATGGCGGGTAAAACACCCTTGAGAGAGAAAAGGTTAATTCATCTCTCTGAGGACTTACACAGGATGGCTCCCCAGAGTATAACTAGCAGGATTTCAGCTCTCCAGTTTCAAATCCTCTAACAATGGAGTTTCCACCCTTGCCTCTACAAGATCGTCTCACATGTAGGAAATTTCCCCTCTATTTTATGGTGCCTGGAATGGAATAAGCTAGTGATGGTCAGGCAGATGGATGGATGTTATTCACTTGTGTACAGTGACTGAGAAGAGAGGTAGAAAATAATCTAAGCTAGACCTATTTAGATATTTTCAGTATGCCTTCTCAATAAATCGTAATATGCTCCTCACCTGTTTTGTGACTCTCCCATCTGTTGGTCAACCTGTTTCTGTTAAGCTGGTGGTCAACCATGGTGTCATCTACCACCCTGAAGCTCCTACAGCTCCAGCAGTTAATGGAGAAAAGTACTCAGTACTGCCTATACTGCCTTTGCAGGCTGGGTGAAAGAAAGAAGAGCCTTGCCCCTGGAGCTGATGCAAAGTGGATGATGTCCTGGACTCATGCTTTCTGGAGCAGAGTGGCTCAAGGATGTCAGTGGGGAAAAGCACTTGCCTTGGGTCTGATCTGGGCTCTGTGGAGCACTCCAGTGGCTGTGGGCACAGGATGTGTTCACTCACCTTTTGATTCAAAGCACCCAAAGTCTCAGAGAGAGGACTGGGTTGAAGCTTGCCAAGGTGGTGCTTTTACACCTAATGTCAAGGGCATTTGTATATCCTGGGGTATGGCCTAAGTGTGTGAGGGCACTTGAGGGCACAAGGTCTGGGTGGACTGTGTTGAAGGCCTTGGGTGTTTGGCACGATCAACACCTGTGCTCTCACTTCAGATTGGATCCTGGCACATACTGTGACAAAAAGTCTCCTTTTGGGAGGGAAATACTTGGGTTGCTCCAGAAGGAGCCAGCCAGCAGGCATTCAGACCAAGGGACCAAAGCCTGGAAAAGAAGCAGGAAGGTATCCAAGCTGACAGTGTAAATCCACTCACAAAATAGACCATGTTGAAGAAATTCAGCAAAAGGACCAGGTGAAAAATTTCCTTTGAACTGTGCTTTGATTAGAAAAATCCATTCAAAGATCGTGTGATTTCTGCCGCAGATGGGCTTAGACAGAAACATAAGCTTGGATGTCACTGGGCTAAACAGAAATTTTATCCAGGCTCACACTATGTGGTTTCTGTGGGCCTGTTTAGGGCAGTTTGGGCAAGGATGGTTGCTGCTATGTGAGTTATTTTTAAGTAACACCTTCAGACTCTGAATTCCGTGGTCTGCTGACCATGAGCAGGTAATGAAACCCTGAATTATTGATCTCTCGCGCCTTTTGTCTCTCACTCTCTTTTTTTTTTCTTGCTTGCTTAGTTTTGGACTCCACAAAAATTTTCAGGGAATTGCTATTAACTTCTAGTGGCTCAAAGCGCCTGCTCCCCTGAAGGCTGGACACATTTGCTTCTGCTCTAGGTGCAGCCAAGGGCTAGAGGCTAATTTACAGCTCAGACTTGCTTTCCTGAGGTCTGGTGTAGGCAGCTGCTGAGCCTCCCCAGAGTCCAGGGTTATGCAAGATCTCTAGAGCCATTTCCACAAGAAGCAGCAGCAGCTTGTGTCCTGCAGCTGCTACCCTGGTCCCTCCATGGGAACACAGGGCTGCATCCAGCTCTGGTGATGGGAAGTATCCCTACTTCTCCCCAACCCGAGTAAACTGAAGGCAGGGATATGATAAGCCCTTCCACTGCTGGTCCCCGACGTTCCCTGGTTGCACCTAGAAATTGTGAGGAATTTCGTGCTGGGACCATCAGTCCATGGGCAACTAGACTGAGGCCCTGTCACTAGCTCAGCACTCGCTTGTGCTCCTTGCTGGCTTGCCCAGGGTTTTTGCAGCCAGCAGAATAACAATGAAAGGCTCAAGCCCCAATTCCACCCAGTCTCTGAACCTTCTCTTTAACCTACCTGTTAACCTTGAATCTCCTCTGGTACCCCATTCTGGCAGTGTCTGCCAACACCATGAAATCTCTCAGCCTAGTGATGAGAGCAAGCTAAGCATCAAGTAGCTCACTCCCTGCTTGGTGGTAAGCTCAGGGCTGTATTTGTTCTACTATTACTATTGTTGTTGTATTTGTTCTATTATTACTGTAGTTGTTGTTATTATTATTATTATTATTATTATTATTATTATTATTATCATTTATGTCACTGGAAATGAGGGCGATTATCTTCTGACAAAGCATTTGCAAGTTCATTAAAGTCAAACAAACATCCCAAGCAATTAGGGAAAGCAAGGTACGGACTAAATCCCAGGGCTTGGAAAGCTGCTTAAAGGTTGGGCTTTGCTACTGCAGCAGCAACC
>NW_009258260.1:1321908-1345986 GCF_000687185.1 Egretta garzetta
GCTAGGGGAGGAGAGGAGAGGAGAGGAGAGGAGAGGAGAGGAGAGGAGAGGAGAAGGAAGAACAAGGGAACTAAATGGAGAGGAGAAAAGAAAAGGCGGGGAGAGAGGAAAAAACTGTCCAAAGCCAAGGGACTGAATGGAAGAGAGGCAAATAAATAAGAGGCACAATGACAGAGAATACAGAGGAAGGGAGAGTGCAAAGGAGAGAGAGAGAAAATCACTGATCCACATCCGAAGGGCGTGACAGCTGGAAATACCAGGAAAAAACAGGCAGCTGAATAGCTGAGCAGGGTCTCCTGGAGCAGCTCTGCATCGCTGACTGTGCCACAGCTGAAAGAGGTGTTGGCAGTGCTCTCTCTGGCCCATGCCACCTTGCTGCACAGCCCTGGCTGTCACTTCCATGAGCACTGGGCTAGTAATGGTCCCGAGGACCCTGCGTCAGCCTCTTGACAGTGCCCTGCTGGGGAGCTGGCCCTGTCAGTAAGCGGGCTGATTTGGATGTGGGTGATTTAATGTGTGACAGCTCTGGGCCGAGCCTTTCCTGCTCCTTCCCCATCCTGGACAGTGGAGGGGGGAAGCGAGGTGGAGCAGCTTCTCTGAGGCAGCAGGGAGATATGAGAGGGGAAATTGCGGTGGGGAATGCAGGTTTTTCAGCCCTTCGCTGGTGGCTCTGCATCACCCTACTTGTACAATGTAAAGGGCGATGCTTACTCTACCCTTGAAACCTGAAGTTTTGCAGCGGTGCTGCAGGGGAGGCAGGGTGCTCTCATGTACATCCTATTCAATTATGACAGACCATCCCATCAGCCGTGCTCGTGTCAACTAGGGCTTCAATGAGGAAGATGCTTTGGCTGTGCACCAGCCTCCTCTGTCTTCCCACACTGCTCTGTAATGAACTTCTGCTTCACAGAGCATCCAGACAGTGATGTTTCTGCAAGATCTTTCACCCCCCACTGCTTTACACCTAGCACCTGCACAAAGCAGAAAAGGTCTCTCTCCTCCTGAACCGCAGCTACTGCTGGGGTGAACCCCTGTAGCTGCTACCTGTGCCCACAGCCACATACAGTGGTTGAACTTTGGGGTGGGGTGGGGGGACAGGGGTGTGTGTCCCACCTGAAATAACAGGGTGACCTGAAGAAGGCAGTAACCAGGATTCTTGATCAGGATCTTGGCAAGGACAGCAAAGTCAATACTGCCTTTCTTACTGTTTGTTATCCTCCTGGTCAGACCTTTGTCTTTTGTTTTTCCAGTCTCCTGAAAGAGAGCCTAACCCAAAGCACCACCTTTAGCCAACAGCTTCCCCATTCCCCAAGGAGCAGAGTACAATCTTTCAAATCACCAGAGCTGCCCCCAGCAAAACCCAAGTAACCAGAGTTGCAGGTCTATGTAATTTGATAAACTGGATCTAAAACAGCTCCACCTGAGACATCATCTCTCGTAACGTCTTCAGTTTTTCTTCCAGATAGACCAATCCCACATGCCCACTGCAGAGCTGAACTGTGTGGTACCAGGATCTTGTATCCCCAAAGACCAGGAGTCCATAGCAAAGGCTTCTACCTATTGGTGTAGACTCCCACCTCCTCACTGGGGCAGCTGGCTTTTTCTCAGCTTCTGGTTCTGATGTGTTCAACAGGTCTCAGTGGCATGTCCTCTCCCTACCAGCCAGGATCGGCTCTGCTGGCTCTGCTTCTTGCTCCATGGGATTGCCCAACCCCGCTAGCACTGGCCCCAGCTCCACTAGGACAGGGTATCAGCCTTGCTGCCCGTGGCAGAGAACGATGGTGTTGAGTGTTGGCTCTGATCTTCACAGCAGCTCAGTTTGTTGATTTGTGTTGTGGATCTTCATGCCCATCTGGGCTTGACTGACCCAGAGATTACCCTCATGATTCCACATGTACTTTTTCCTCTGGCTTGCCCTGGCCATGCTCTCCACCCATCTTTACTTCGGTGATACCACTGGTGCTGATGTTTGCTCTACAGACCTCCTGCAAGGTGGCTGATAGGGCTCTCACAACAGCACGTGTATGAACTCACCACAAGCAATGGGTAAGACATGGACCCCTCTTATGGATCTGAATTCTTCATGGCAACAGCATGTCTTGGGTGCCAGAGACCTTATAGAAAACCTTCTGTGAAATCACTCTTGGCCTACATTTTTTTCTCGTTCCTTTTATGTGCTTGAAGTACAAGCAGAGAAAGGAGAGTGATCCCATATGTCCTCCCTCTTTAGTCGCTAATTCAGGTGAGAACAGGAAGAGTTAAATCTACTCTTAAGATATCAAATATAGGAGACAGGTCCCACTGGTCCCACTGTGAGCTCTTAGCTACTGCTGACTTACAGCAAAGTGTGAGAAGACATAGGCTACCTCTCTCTACTCCTCCTATCCCAAAGTTTGTACAGCTTATTAACAAACAGCTGTACTGAGATCTTCTTGGAAGATCAATGCCAAATGCAATGTCAGATGGTGAAAGTGGAGTGTAATTTCATTGATTTCAGTGACATTTTCACTAGAGAGAATTTTTATGAGACCTGTGTGGTTTGCTGCTCCAAACAACTTGTGAGCGGAGACATTGTTATGTTCCAGAAGGACTCTGAACCTAATTGAATTAGTATTTGTAGAGCTGCAAGAGCCTCAAATGCATGGTGTTGTAGCAAGGTAAAGCACTGTGCAATATTTAAGCTCTGCTCTTATCTATCCCCCCTGTCAGAGCAGGATGAGAATGTCCTGAAAGGAGGCGTAAGTGTCTGTCAGAACCTGAAAAGGTCTCCAGAAGGGACCTGTATGACACAGCCTCTTTCACTCAAGAACCTGGGCTTGACTGCCTGAGACCATGCCCAGGTTTGTGTAACTTCCGTGCTTTCCTAGGTCCGTAAGACTGATGAATTGGGCCAGCGATTGCAGCTGTCGCTCCTGAGCGGCACGGTGCCAAAGGCATCATGTTGTGCCATACCCCTCTCCCATCCTTCAGGTAGGGCTGTCACCAGAGCACAGACATGGCTTTGATTGGAAAGATCCTTTGGGGCCACAGGCAGCTGAACACGAGACCCAGTAGCCTCGGGGCTTAATCACTTCTTCTAGAGACTGGCACTGAGCTATGGGAAATGCATATGTGGCTTCGAGCCATTTTGTTTCCCACTTTGCTCCTCTACTGTATACAGCCCTATTGAAAAAGGGGGAGGGAGGAGGCAAGCCTGCAGTGCACGCTGTGATAGACCCTTTGTGGACACTGTTAAGTTAGAGCTATAAAGACCTCCAGCCAAAAAGAACATGTTGAATAGATGTGCTAGGGAAAAAAAGCCACAAGTGTTTGGATTCGCCACTTAACAAGGGCTAGTATATCACAGCCACATTTAAGTAGTCACCCAGAGCTTCTCCTAAGCTTCCTGCTGTAGGAGAGCTGTTCTTTCTTTCCATTTTTTCACTGCCTGGGCTTCCCATCTTTAAGTTGTTATTAAAAAGGGGCTTCAAAAAGCTTTAAACATCTTGGTCCTAAAGTCTCCTGGCTTTCTTCCATTCTTCAGTCAGGAAGCATGGCAGTAGCCTCAAAGCACTGCGCATTGTAATGTGTTTTCCCCAGGCATGCAGTTCAGATCACTCTGTATCTGGTGCATCTGTAGCACAACCATAGTGTACATCCAGGCACCCCTGGAGCCCTCCCTGCGGAGGGCTTTACTCAGCAGCCCCCCTGGCAGAGAAGTTAAGGGAAAAGGGACCCTTAGGGGACGGCGAGGGGACAGCTGGGCAGGCAGGGTGCCCAAAGCTCCTACCACTTCTTTCTGCTTTGCTGCAAGAGGGGATACGGAAAGAGAGGTTTTATCCTGACAAAAGGACCTGTGAGTTTCTGGAATAGGAACCTTCTTCCCTCAGGGTCCCGGGCAAAGCCAGACAGAAAGCACTGGGAAGTGTGCACAGATGACGATCTAACAGCAGAAAATGTGCAGTGTTTCCTCTTCCGTTAGTAAGGGCCAGTTCACACTGCACAGCTTTGTCATTCACCGAGGAACAAATAATTAGAATCTCCAGGGTCCTCTAGGCCTGCCATGTGCACTGCAGCAGGGCTGGTTTTCTTCATCTTTAACCCACCCTGCAAGAGCAGCATTTTTATCCAGTCTTTGGACATTTTTCCCCAGGGATGGTTCTCTGAGTTTCTCTGGCCATTTATTCTTTCAGTAAACTAAAGAGATCCTCCCAGAATTTCGGCCAGCCCCCTGGCCGTTCAGAATAGCTTGTTTCTGCTTTCTTAGTAAGACTCCTTCATATATCAATAGCTCTCACCTGTCATACCATCCTTCTTTGCCAGAACACGCTTCGTAGCCCTCTTAAGACCTAGTGAGAGATCTTACTTTGGTTACTGAATTCACATTTGTTCTACTGAGAAATGACTAAAATGTCTCCCCAGCTTTAATGAATAATGAAATGCTACACTCACAAAAATAATAATTAGCAATATAGCTAAAAATAATGTGTGGATCAGACTCCCAAAGGCAGTAGGAAAAGCTGCAGCCATGAACATAGATGGTGCTGAAAATAGCTAAGCAGTTAGGGAATAAAAGAAGAAAAAAAAAGCTTTGGGGAATTTATGAATGGCCTAGTGTCCTATAGATAGATAGCAATCCACGCAGATGATTAAACACAGTCCTGAGTCTGACTGCTCCGTTGCCTGTCAGCCCAAATGCTATTCAGCACGTTCAGTTTTCTGAGGATGTCAAGAAGCTGGGTAGCTGGAGCAGGCTAGGACAAGTCAGATGGAGTGGAAGGATGTCAACCACTTTTCAGAGGTTCTCCAAGAGTTTCCATCCAGGCTGCTGTTGTCCTAACGGTGAGCTTCCAGATGAAGGAGGAAGTGCCCACTGTGAGAAGAGCCAAATGCATTGAGGATTTATGATGCTGACAACCATTATTATTTCTACATCCTTGGGATATATCTCCCTTGTGGTGCTGGGAAAGGAAGCAATGAAACAAGCAACAGGAGTCAAGGCAATGGGAGGGTGCTGAACGCAAGAAAGGGCACAGGCAGCACACTGGTTTACAGAGGAAAAACAATTCAGATACTATAGGAACCAGCTTGCTTTCTCCTAGCACCATCAAAAATATAGAGCCATTTCTTGGTAGAAAGACACAATTCCTGCTTTTTCAGGAAGTCACAGGACAAGACAGGTTCTTGCCAGTACAATTTATTGACCCATTGACAACAACAATACTAAGTCCTTCGTAAGACACATCACTGGAGTTAAGCAAATTGTTGGTCCGCTCAAGTGAAGCAAAGATTATGTGCAAATATCTACGTTATGTGGCCAGGCTACGTTATCTGTTGTACGCTACTTTTCAGGTGAACTGGTCCCTCAGCCATGAGAAGATTCCATTACAGTGAATGATTACCTATGGAAAATTTTAGCCCAGGAGTGTGGCTTTTTTTTTTCTTTTTTTTTTTTTTCAGTAACTCTTTCCTCCTTCCCAGTCAGAGAGAGGAAATCATATTGTGTAACTATCACAAACTGCATGTCTCACACACACACAAAAACATAGTGGAGTGAGTAATTTGCAAGAAATCCACCGCCTGAAGTCAGTTTGCATAACCAATTCAAAAAAAAAATGCTGAAATGAAATCAGAAATGAAGCCTAGACACAGAATATTTTCAAACAGATTAAATTCAGCAAGAGTCGTTTGATCCCTTCCAGAAAGCTTGAGTTACGAATGCACAAACACTTTCTCTACTCTTCCAAACCAGTCACTAACTCAAGGTCTTGGGATCTGCCTAATCCTTAGTAATATCTAAGAGTACTCAGTGTAGAATTGGAGCACCTCTTGGGGCTTTCAGCTAACTAACATTTTGATCACAGCGCAAAGCAGAGGAAAAAAGTTTCCTCCCGTATTTTGCTTTGGTTGCAGCAGCAATTATTTTGAAGCCTGAAGAAAACAGAACACATCCCGCCAAGGTGCCTGCTTTCCAGATTGCACTCTCACAGCACTTTACAAACATTTGTGTTTTATTAACATTTTAGTATACTTTCCTATGCTTTAGCTCTAGTGGGTCAACATAAACTTGATTGAAAGAAGAATTAAAATGCCAGGTTTTAAGGAACGAATGGTGGGATCTTGACAAAAGCCTACTTGCCTTAATCCTATTGAAACCAGTGCAAATTAGGCACCAAGGCTCTTTGAAAATCCTGCTAGGCTCCTGCCTATATAGATCTTATTTGTTAGGACAGTTCTGTAAATTACCTGATACCACCCTGCCACTGTTTGGAACTAGGCTGGTAAATATCTGCTGAAAGATTGCGAAGTAAAACAAAGGAGCTTAAAGAAGACTTAAAGCGTTAGTAGGAAATCTGGGTATTTCAGGCTTAGGAAACTCAGGGGTATAAAAGGATTA
Source organism: Egretta garzetta (assembly GCF_000687185.1). Lineage (NCBI taxonomy): Eukaryota > Metazoa > Chordata > Aves > Pelecaniformes > Ardeidae > Egretta > Egretta garzetta. Next base: position 1,328,285 of record NW_009258260.1, read on the forward strand.
CACTGAAATCTTGGTCCTATTTTTTGCAGCTGGAAGTTGGAAAGTTAAAATGCAGGAGGCAGAGGCTTGGCAAAAGGAGAACAGAGGATCTCAGGGTTAGGGCAGCCAAGAGACAGCTGTCCTACAGCACTGCCCTACCTTTGCTGCTGAATTCCTCTGTTATCCTGGCCCATACTTTTCACGGGGTGATTCCTAGTGGCATGCATCTCTGCATCTCTGAGTAGTTGGCTTCAGACACCGTACGTCTGATTTGGAGCAGTGCTCAGCACTCAGAGCTGCAGCTGACAGTAACGGGAGATGTTTTCAAATATGTGCAATTGGAAAAAAGAAAAAACAACCAAACTAATAAAATCCAGGTCCTTTGTTTCTCAAATTCAGCACATAAAATTAGGGAGTCCTGCTGACCAAACTCTTTGTGCCTCAGCTGTCCACCTGCAAAAAATGGAGTAAAAATACTCAGTTATCTCACCTAGGTGTTGCAAAGATTTACTCAGTAATGTTAGAGATGTGCTCAGAATCACAAGAGAGCCTGGGAGAAAATTAGTATTTCTGATTTCAGAGCAGAGTTTGAATAGTATTTATTGAGCAGAGCTGTGAGGTCACACGCTGACTTACTTATTATGAGAGAACAAAATATTGAATAACTGCTCATTAAGTGAGCACTGTCCATTTTGTGACGTGAATGTGGTAGGAATCCCTGGAAAGAAAAATAAGATGTGTTCCTGTTATTAGAAGTGTAGTGAAATACATTCACAAGAGGAGACCATGCTGAGGTTGCACAGGCAACTGCATTTCCAATATTGGCTAAGTTTTTAATACTTGACTTAGCAGCCTTAATAACTTTCTTCTAACCTAGTCTCTCTGCAGTCTTTTTCATAGATATAGTAGCTCACGTTGCAGCTGAAGCCTAAATCTATTTCCACTCCTAGTAACGTGGGATAATTCAGCTTTTACCCAGATTTCATGGGAGCTCAAACCTCTTGGCCTCATGATTATCTTAAAAAAAACCCCAACAACCTTCCAATATCCAAGAGGTGTCAAACCCCTACGCGGTACCTTAGGTGAGGTGAGGGATCTTTCAACAAGTAGCAAAACAGGCAGAAAACAGCAACGGCTCCCTGGGGTCCCAGCACCCAGTGTGGGATGGGGTGAGGCTGGGTACCCAGCCAAGTCCCAGAGCTTGTAGGGAGCTGTTGGCCTCCGGAGACCTCACTGAGAGCCTCCTCCCACATGGACATACTGATAAAAAAGTAGTCCTAACATCAGCAGCGTGCTGTCGGTAATATGATGTATCTCCACTGTGGGAGCCATAATTCAATCGCTCAGTATCTGCCTGTGGCTTAAAAGCCACAAGTTGGCCATCCTTGAATTAGGTGAGGCAGGATTATCAGTGGAAAACGAAACGTTTTTCTTAGCAAAAAATAAATTAATAGAAAGTAAGTCTTATCTGGCAATTTAATGAGTGCAAAATTACTGCATCAGGGAAAAGCCCCCTAAAGATTTAATCATTTAATATGTACAGAAAGCTACTGAACAGAGAATTACTTTGTTCAAAGGATCGGTTATATCCTTGCCTAGTTTTCAGCAACTCAGCGGCTACCCTGCAACATCAGAGCTGGAATAGCAGGAGTGCTGCAGGGCAGAAGCACAGGGCGTTGATAGAAGTGGAGCAAAGGAATGACAGAAATCCTGTTCAGCACTTTGCTGTGCTCTGGGTAGCTGAGTGCTATTTCACTGCCACTGGCAGCCTCCTGACCTCCTGCTTACACCACAGTACTTGAAACTTGTGTTTTTTAAACCGGTGCCCATCTCCAATTCTGATTAGCTTCTCCAGGCATCTCTGTGCTGCTCAGAATTTTTGCAAACAAATTTCCAAACAGCAGAATCGCTCTGTATGGTACCCCTCAGCGGTACTCAGCATACTCTGTCGTCTGCTGCATCTGACAGCAGGAAAAGCTTAGAGGCAAGTACCCAAGAGAGAAGCTGAAAAATTACAGGTTGGGGATATCAGCATCGATGGTACCATACTGTGCAAAGCTGAGATGCGGTGAATCATATGCAAAAGATGCAACTGGACAGAGATGGATATGAGAAGGCAGAGCAATGAGGAGCACATTTTGGTCTCTGCGAGGACAGGCCAGAACCAGAGAAGAGGAAGAAGAAAGTAAGCTCCGCCAGTGGGGCCACCGACTGCTCTTTGCGAGAGGGGAAGGCTGACCTTCGCCTGGCAAAGCCCCTTCAGTTCTGGAGGGGGTGCCTACAGGTTGCACTATTATCTGCTGTGGTCAGCGCTTCTCCTTCCATGGGGAGAAGAAGCCAGTGGAGCCACATGATTGTAGATGCTTCCATCAAAATTATCTCCTGACCTAGTCCAGTGCCTTTTCTGCCTCTCCCTTAGTTTCTGTGCTGTGACAAAGCCAGAAGCAGGGGGTAGGCTGAAACCCCATCTGATTTGTGAGCAGTAGGGACTGCAAAATCCCCACCACCTCACAAATGCTAACACAAGACCTACATTTCCACTGCCATCTTGGCAAACATGCATCAGGTTTGGCCCAAAGAGACAACCACACCTTTGCTTTGCAACAAGGTCTCTTAACTGGCAGAGGGACAGTGTCCTTCCTCCAGAACTGCCAACAGGACCTTCTCTTTTGGCCACCTACACTGCTTCCATGAAGTATCTCTCTGGATCTCTCCGCCTTGGCCATCAACTCTGCATCAGTCCTGAACAGCCAGAGGTTTAACTCCAGAGAAGCAGGAGGAGGGTCTCTTAAGCTGCCACGGAGGGCAATCTCAGCAGAAAGTCCTCAAAATAAGAGACAGGGTATCCTCATAAGGCACAGGCTTCAGGCCATAGCCAGAGATTAGATTTGGCGAGTTTACAGTGCCATGCCATGCTGGCACGTCTCAGGACAACAGACATACATAGGCACAACTCCTCTTCATGCTTATGGAGTGTCGATGAATTGCTTTTTTCCCCAAGACTTCTGAATTTCTGTACTGGGATTTATGGATTTCCATTTCAGTCTCTGCTAAGAAAAACTCACCCTTGAGCATGTTAGGCTGCTATGTGCTCCCCTGGGAGAAGTAAACTTTCTTCTGGAGATAATTCATGGACACAGGGGCCTAGGAGGCAACACACCAGTCATCAGCAGCCAGAACATGTAGCAATGGTGGGAAAAATGCCCACCTGTGCCTGGTGAGAAAATTGTGTCCTATCTTATGCACCAGAGATTTGAGGAAGGCAGTAGAGACATTCATAGTCTCCACAGTAACAACAGCATATTCAGACTACAGAGAAACCCCAGACAGGCTCTCATTAACAGAAGCATTTGACTGTGTACCACCAAAGTCCTTGCCTCTTCTCAGGCTCCCTGTTGAACCCAGTTTGACGGCTCTGACCTCTTCCTTAAGCCCATCTTGGTCTGGAGCTTACATTCTAGACAGACTGCCTCTCCCGGTGGGAGGAGAGCAACCGAGAGCCTGAAGTTCACGAGAACAGCACCAAGGTCAGGACATGGGACCCATGATACCACAGACCTGCGTCCTTCCTCAACTCTCCAGCTCAGCCCTTCCTCAGGAGATCCTCCCATGGAGTCCTGTAGGCGGACACACGCCCCACTGCCACAGACACAAATCTAAAGCAACTGGCAAATAAAGCAAACAAATGATTTGCATTACGCAAACTATTTCTTCCAGGTGAGGAGAAGGGAGGGGAAGAAGAGAGGAACAAACCCATACTTCTTCTGTCATTTCTAGATTAATTCATGCAAGGCAATGTGAATACTAGCTTAAAAGCTATTGATATTGATATAGAGAAAACAGGCAGAATGTCTTCAGCAGATAATTCCACTTTCTTCTGTGCCTCAGTTTCCTCATATACAGAGGGAGTAACAATAAGAGTGTTCCAGGCTCAGTTTGTTAAGGATCTAAGCTGCCGTATTCCAATACCAGTGAAAAGTGTAGTACTAGTTTCAGTGATAACAAGTTTGGCCCATTTTTGCCCAATTATTTTGCAACCCATCGTTCACAGGCACACGTACAGAAGAGCGTGACTCATATATTACATAAAAAGCCTGTCTTACAAGCATCTTTCTGGGCACACGGTAAAGGCTGAAGCAGAAAATGTAAAATGGAGACTACCTCTGAAACCTCGCTTTGACTCCCTTGAGTGTATGCCTTCTAATATTCTTTATCGCATCTTTTTTTTTTTTTTCTTGCAAGTCTCCCCCACCCCAGCTACTACAACGGATAGGCAGAGCTCACTGAGTGGGCAGCAAGTCAGTATTTTCCTGTTATCCTAATTTCAGGCATGGAAAAATGCCTTATTTGCCACACATCATTCAAACCCATCACTGAATGCAGAATACTGATTTCCTCATGGTCTTTTTCTGTGGTGCTATTTTGCCATAATATCTCAGTGCTTCACAAGCCATAATGGATGTTCTCCCAGGGAGGTAGGTGGGGTTGTTATCTCTATTTTACAGACAGTGAAATCAGACACAAAGAGGCTAAGGTCAAAATGGCCAGAGCACCCACTAATTTTGGGTCCCTAATTTGCAGTGCCTCGGATTAGCATTTCCCCAGCTCTGTGAGTGTTGAGAGCAGAACTCCATACAATAGCGGCTCTGCACTTCTGCAGGTCAGACCCCAGGTGTCTCAGACTGAGAACCCAGAAAATGAGAAACACTCCAATTAGTGGCCACCCATGGAAAACCTCATTTATTTGGCTTTTTCGTATCACACAGGAACCCGTGGCAAAAGGCAGGAAAAAGCCTAATTCTTCAGGGCAGTATTCAATTGCCAAAACATGAGACTATTCTTCTGTTTTTGAACAGTGCCCTGCCCAGTTCAATGCATAACCTTCATCACTGGCAGTAAATGAAACAGGAGACCTATAAAAAATGGCTTCGTTTATGGTAAAACTCATTCAGCCCTTAATTATATTCTATTCTGTGCACTGAATGAGACAGGGGTCCTATTGAAAAAAAATATACCAGTATTTGATCTTATAATTAAGGACCACATCACTCTGCCTACATGTTAGAGAAGACAAATTAAAGATGGATAGGCAACCCTTTTAATTAATTCTCTATATTCTAAGTGTTTGAAAACTCACTGTAAGCTTAAAAAAAGTGTTTAATCTCTTATTTTAAAAACAGAAACTAAAAAGGAAGAAAATAGGAAATTTCATCATTTGAAATCATAATGTCATTCTCTGTCCTTATATTATGAAGGCACAACTGTTGCTTATTAAATGGTTGCAAAACTCTTCACACTTTCAAAGCTTTATTCCTCTAATCTCAACAGATACAGCCAAGTAACAAATTTAAAAATCACAGTGTCTATTTGAAGAAGACCCCTACCAAGAAAATTCTTATCCAAACAGGAAAAGCTCAGCAAAATTTGATGAAGTTGAAAAGATTGCCTTTGACGATTACAATTTATCTCATCCCCCAAAAGTTGGGTAATCCTGACTATAGGCAGGGTGTCTTGTTCCCCCTCTTGTGTTGTGTGAAGGCTTTGGAATAACCAAAGAAAGAATATCTTCCTGCAGGTCGTATGGGCTCAGCATGTGATAATGTAAGCTACCACAGGTCAGCTGCAGTTCTTCCACATTCTCATGCAGCCGAAGAGCTACTGCTGCATGAGAATATATCCAGCGAAGGTGAATATTGTATCTCAGCATGTTTTATTCAGTATTCCCAGCAACCGCTGGGACACATCAGAATGGGAGCAGAGGGGATTAAGCACTGAAGGTGAGTGCTAGTAGGAGTACAGCACTCCAGTTGGGAATTTCTCAGTGACTGCCATATAAATGCTTTGAGACAATTCACGTCAGGCAGGTAGAAGAAGCCACCAACTGATAAATCCCTTGTAATATTGCTCTCCTGAGGATGATGAAAAGGGAACCTCAGTGTGGAGTTCTGGCAGATGTCCGTGTTCAGAAGACAGATGTTGGAGCTAAGTCTAGGAAGAAGGTGAGATGCCCTGCAGAAACCATAGTCTTACATCCACTAGAAAATATGAGGAGAACTAGGCAACTCACTATCACAATACACCAAATAAGTGCCTTTTGAACCTGCCTATAGCAAATACTGAAGACAGAGTGACACCTAAACTGTCTGGGTTTAGGCATCTTGCTCTGGTTATCAGAAGAGGAGGCTGAGGGGAGACCTTATCACCCTCTACAACTACCTGAAAGGAGGCTGTAGCAAGGTGGGGGTCAGGCTCTTCTCCCTGGTAATGGACGATAGGATGAGGCGAATGGTCTGAAGTTGCACCAGGGCAGGTTTAGGTTAGACATTAGGAAAAATTTCTTCACAGAAGGGGCTGTCAGGCTCTGGAATGGGCTGCCCAGGGAGGCGGTCGAGTCTGCATCCCTGGAGGTATTTAAAAGATGGGTAGACGAGGTGCTTAGGGACATGGTTCAGTGGAGGGATGGCAGTGTTAGGTTAACAGTTGGACTTGATGATCTTCAAGGTCTTTTCCAACCTGAACTATTCTGTGATTCTCTTTTGGATTCCAAGCCCTGAACCCCTTCCCAGAAAGAAACAACAACTATAGTTCCTCTCTGACAGCATGGAGTAGATAGGTATATCTAGTATCTCAGTGAAGAGACTACCTTCCCTAAATTACGGGAGCTGTTGATTCAACTCTGTGCCGTACCTGAAAAGATCTCAAGTCTTGCCTTCCTCCAACAGAAGACTGTTTAGTGTAAGCTGCTCCTAGCTTTTCCTGCTTAAGCTCTTAGGCTTTTTTCATGGAATAATTAAATAAGCATGAGGCCAGAGACAGAGAGCGCACAGAATTAAATATAGCTTCATAGTCTGCTGGTTAAGCACTCCTCTCCAAGAGGACAGATTGGGTCCAGTTCCTGCTTCAGTGAATATTTGATACTAATCATACAAAATAGCGTTGAGAGAGCATGAGAGAGCCAGGAGACCATTTAGTTCATCCTCTGGTCCAGAAGTACCTCCTATAGCCTTTCAGTGACTGGAGCTGCCATAGTTTTCTCAGATAATCCATTCAAGTGCATCACAATCCTTTTGGACTCTTCCTAAAGTCTAGCCTGAATCACTCTGATGGCCCATTAAAGACCATTACTCCTTGTTTTAGCCATCCTGGACAGGAAGAACAGATTATTCCTATTTTCTTGCACTCACCAGACTAGCATTCTGACCCCTCTCAGCCTTACTCCTTTTAGGTTAAACAACCCTAATTATTTTAGTCTTTTCTCACAAATTACATTTCCCTTGACTTCCAGCAATTCTCACTATCCCAGTCTGCACTCTCTCTCACTGGGCCACACTTTCTTAGAGTGCAGTGCAAGACTAAGGTATGAGATTTCAGTTGAGACTTACACGTGCTCATCAGAACTGAAGGCTTATTAGATGTGTCTTACAGCCTGTAGTCACATTTGGACAACCTGGTAGGATGGCATTTTCCTTTTTGACAATAGAATGATGTTCTAGACTAACATTGAACTTGTGGTCCTCTAGAGACCCTGTCTCCCCTCCTGAAAGATAGCTAGCTGGGCTGCTGGCTCCCATGGACAGCTGGCTGCAATTTATTAATCATCCCCATGAAGAGCTCTTTACATTTCCTCTGATGCTGTTCAAACCAGGTCCTTGGTCTGACAAGATTGTCTTGAATTCCAGTAATTTCCACAGGCTTTTACCTGGTTCGTGCCATCTGCAGATTGTAAAAACCACTTCCTCTAGACAGTCATCCAGGTTGAAATTAAAATATAAAGTACAATGTATTTAATGAAAACATGAAGCACTAACAGGCCACAGCTCAAGCTTGTGGCAACCCGCTCGATAAAGTCTTCTATTTCGACAGGAAATCAGTGAGAATTGCTCATTGAGTAGGATTATCTACAGCAGTTCTGCATCTCTGCTGTAATGTTTTCCTTTGGACCATGTTTCTTTGCTTCACTTATGATAAAAGCCTGTGAGATAATGTCAAAATCCTTACAGATGACAAGGTATGACAACTACTTCCCCTATATCCACAAGGCTTGTTACAGAAGAAAGCTAAATTAGTTTGACATGATCTATTCTTGACAGATCTGTGCTGGCTCCAAATAAAGGAGATTATTTTATTATTTCCACTGGTTTTTTCTTCCAGGAATGAAGTTAAACTGGGTAGTCTGTAATTTCTTATCTTCTCCTTGTTCTTTTTCAGCCTTCTGACACCTCATCCAGCCCTCATGAGTCTTCAAAGCGTTCAGAGCTCATGGTTCAGAGATTGCTTCCATCAGCTTTGCAAGTAAGCTAGGACAATTTGAAACAACTGTCTTACATCAGTACATCCTGACTTGTTCTGCCCTTTTCCTGGACCCTGATCTTCCTCCTTTGTGGCTCCAATTAATTGTTTTAGCCACCAACTTGCAGTTGACCATGTTACTGGAGAAATGCAAAATGGACATAAAATACTTTGGCCTTACTGACAACGTATGATGTAAAGCTTTAATCAAAGCTTTTCCCTCCCCTCCACGAGTATCCTAAACACTAAGTTAGAGAGTCAGGATTGTATTCTCTCACTCTCTTGCTCTGGCCCCATTCATATTTTATTTGTCTATGCAAAATAGATCAGCTTTTCCAGGAAACACTGGTCCCACTATATTCTACAGCCTACTAGCACATTCTTCTAGGAGGTGGGGGTACAGATCAGGCCGAAATAGTGTATCTTCCACGTCTCTGGGTAAATACTTAATCAAAATGTTTCTGGATAAAAGGAAGGTAGTACATTCCCTTCCTTTTGGATGCATTCTTTGCAGACACTTGACCCGTCTGCGCTGACAAACTTACCCACTTTGGCTGTGCAGAGAAAGCAACTGAAGAATACTTGGTCTGTAGATCCCATGGTAGGTTAGCTGTTAAATAGGTATTGAGCTGATTATTACTTGTAAGACTAAGGATGATCTAGGCGTGGCAGTAGCAACCTTTAAATGTTTGGGGGACTTTACAGGTGTAAGTGCAATTACCTTAGGACTTTAGGCACCTCCACAGTTAGAAAGGAAGGAAGCTCTGAAGTTCTACAGCCTCTACAGACACCTCTGGTTCAGCTTACAACAGTCCCTTATTTCTCAGTTCAGAACAATGGTAAAATACTGTGATACATTTCAGATTCCTCTTGTCAGCCGCACCCTAATTAAAAAGTAATGAATTTTTACAAGATAAGGCATTGTCTCATGGTATCTCTTCCTGAATTGTGGAATCATATGGCTCAAAGGAAGAAAACAAAGAACATAGGGAAGAATTAACTGAACTTTAACGGAAGATTTGCTAAAAGTTCCTGTAAGCCATTAGGGCTCATTTTTCACTAATTTGTCAACTCTTTTGTCTTCCACAGAGTCTTGTACACTGGCATCATAACGGAGGGTTCTTTTTGCTGCATATCTAGCTTTACCATATAAGAGGGAGCTTCAGGAACTGATTCACATATTAACTATGCTAACTATCCTCTGGAAGTTATCCAACTTCTGTTTACTTCATGGAGGTTTCATTTAGCTTCAGTTTTTCAGGTATTTTGGGAGGACATCTTTTTTCCTTGCTCCACTCATCCTTGTCCTTTTCTTAGGATTTAATCTCTTCTAGATGATATTCTGACTGGAATTTAGGATACAAGGGAAAGGCCATTTGCGAGATCCTGTGCTTTAGGTGGGACCGGTTGCATCCTTCTAATGCCTTTGCGATTTTAACGGTCAAAATTAAACATCAATTTTCTGTTGTGGGTGTCTGTCCTCAAAATTCTATGTAGGGCTTGAAGTTCCTCTGGGTCTTCTGCTGGAAATGCAAACAGCAGGAAGGGTTAACCCACTGTTTTTCACCTTTGATTGGGCAAAGTCTCTGTCCTGACAGTTTCCAGTTCAGCCTGTGCAATCCAGGTCTTTGCAAGCTGCCAGCCTGACTAGTCCAACATAACAAGCTAAGAATGAAAATCTTGACCGTAAGAAAGGTGTCCCCAGTTCTGAGGAACACAAGCGCCATTTCAGTGCAGCTTTCCAATCTACAGCGAAGTGTCCCTGCTGAAGATAAACTTTTGGTACAGCTTCTAAAAGCCCCCTTTGCCTCAGTTCCCCATCAATCCAATTCCCCGTTGCTCCCATACCGCCTCCCGGCTGCCTGCCACTTCTCGGGCACAGTCGAGCAGGTGATGCCCTCCTCGCATTTTCTCACCAGGTGATTTCCAGCAGTGGACTTCACTCTTACATGAAACTAAATGGCTGCAAATTTTCCTGCCAGTAAATTGGCAAGTGGTACTTGTTTCTTTATGTCTACCCTTCTAAACCAAGATGGTTTTTGTTAAACTATTTATGAATCCACCACTGGATACCTTACTCCTAAAGCTGTGGGCAGACAGAAGAAGGAATGATACAAGGAGAACAACGGTCCATTCAAAACCATTATGGTTTACATCCTGTTGGTTTCAATTTGAACTAATATAAATGACTGGCAGCTTGTGCAAAAGAGCAAAGCACGGTACCACGATGCCCCACCCTGCCCTCCCTGGAGTACTTAACATTGCAGATGCATAAGGTCATTGGATACTATTAATAAAACAAATGGATTAGACTCCATTCAATAGCATGATGAACTGGACACCAATTGATAACAGTCTTAACCATTGTAAGAGTAATCAAAATTGTTAATTATTCTAGACATCACCAATTATTAGAAATCATCCCAATTCATAAAAAAACCCTGAAGTTCCTGAGACCACAGTTTCAATCCTAGGCAATTACAAGAAGAGTGGAATAAAACTAGCTTCAGAGCTAGGTTCAGATCCAAATACAGTCCCCTGCACCCCTAAATTTTGGGGGCATTCAAACCAAGTGAGTAGGATTCTTTTAGAGCCTATTAGCTTTACTAATTACCAGCCCTTACAGAAAGGTGTCTCTTACAGAGAGAATGTTTAAATATTGTGAGATGTCCCAGCTTTCTATAAATAGAGATATACTGTGATTATGGCTGGAATTAATTCAAGAAACTTCAGAAGATGAGTAATGAATGGGACTGGCATTTATTGGTTATAATTTAAAAGAATGTAAGTACATCCTGGCTTCCTTTTTGAGGCATCAAAGCCAACCAACCCTGGTGGGAGGAAGGCAGGCTCAGGACATCTTCTCTTGGGCCAACAAGACAGCTGGAGCACAGCCTGCCAGCCAACAGTAGCATTAATAGCCAAGGGCCAAGCCCAGAAGAAGCATGAACCCTCAAGAAAGCCCCAGCCGCCTGCTGAGGGTGGGCAACCTTTTACCTATGCTAACAGCAATGCCATAGGTGAAGATGCACCATGCTGCTGTCTGAGCCTGTAGGGGCTCATTTGCAGTAGCTGCCACAGCTGCCCAAGTGGAGGAGAACTGGGGAAGCTGCAGAAGCAACTGGAAGCGCGAAGGAAAAGCCCGTGTAGTTTTCCCTCCTACCAGCTTCCCTTCTGATACCAGTGCCAGGAAGGGTGAAGGGAATAAGACCCTGGTGGTAGTGGCTAATGCTGCCAGCAGGAGCCCCCGAGAAGCACCAGCCTAATGGAGGGCTGGTACCCAGATGGAGGAGAGAAGCAGCAGCAGGAAGACTGCATGGTCAAGAGAGCAGGAGGAAGGCGAGGAGCAGAACAGATGGGGAGAGGAGACAAAATGAGTAACAGGCGGAGACAGCAGGATCCGTGTAACTCCAAAAGCACATATTCCTTTTGTTATATTAAAAACAAATCACTATTTTCATTACACTGTTCCTCCACCCCATACACATTATTGTAGGTTGCTACAGGCTGGATCATTATGATGGTAGGGGAGGAGCTAGCATGCTGGTGAATAGCAGGGAGAAAACTTAAGTTGTAGCCCTACTCTCAGGCTCTGGCCCATAGTAATAAAGCCTGGGTCTGGGAAGAAAATCAATGGTTTGTGTTAAAGAAACTCAAGTGGCTAATAAACGTCCCAGCACTGCAGGAGTGACTGAGGGTGGATAAAGCAATGCTTTGCTTGTCTAAAGAACCTCTCACCTGAGGGCATCTGAATCCTTTTTCACACGCTAATTATTTAGTTTCAAAATTAAAGAAGCATCTTGTGGAGACGGCCATGACAGGCAGAGAAACTGTGCTTAGATCAAGTCAGAAAGCAGGTTAATAGCACTGCTAGGAAGAGAAACCAGCTCTCCCGAAACCAATTCCTATACACTAACTACTGGCCTGTGGTGCTTGCAACCATGAAAAGCCATGGAGTTTTACACACACACTCAGCAGGTGATAGAGAGAGCCCTAAGGAAATATAAACACCTTCTCCACATGAGGCCATCAGAGCTCTGAGGTTACATGTCACCTCCCGGTGTGCTCAGGAGGATCTTGGAATTATAGATTAAATGAATGTGGACAGATTCCAGGCTTTGACTTTGGACTTCAAACGTCGAAAGGTGTTTCACCTGGATACCTGCTCTGGCATTCCCACAGCAAGGTATTCTGGTACTTCCACCAGCAAGGCATGGTACACCTTCCACTGGGCCTTTCTGATCACCAACCTCCTCTTGCCAGCCCGGCCTTTCCCTGTGTAGAGCTACTGGGCTATGGTTGTTGCCTTATGGCTGGACACTGGGCCTGCAAAACTTGGGTGCAGCCAGGTATGGATTGCTGCCAAATCTATCCCCGAGACTTGCCAGACTCACAGCAAACAGGGGAATCACATAGTGACTTCCAGATTGAAATAAAGCCCTCCCTGTGTAGTGAGGAAGCCCAAAGCAGCAGAAGAGATGCAAGTCATTTATGTACAGGAGGAGGGGACAACAGGAGAGCTGCACAGAGGGAAGGAGGCATGGGCCAGCAACGCGTGGACCGAGCAAATGGTAGTCAGTAATCCACCATTAGCCTACTGGTAGCACCCAGAGGTCTCAGGTTGTATGTATGTGGTGCTTTTGTGTCATACTCTCTCAGCCAAAGGCAGAGGCAATCTTCAGGCTACATCTGCTGTTTCACCTGTTAATACACTGATCCCTCAGTATACACATGCCTGCTCGGTACACACTAGGCAGAGCCCACTTACACCCCATGTCCTCTGCACATGGAGCAGATGAGAGTCACTGAGGTGAGCACACGCCTCACTGCATGAGGCCAGCAAACCCAAAAGCAGGTATACACATCCTTGATTTACATCATGCGAGACTATCAGCCTGCTTTCGTCTTCCAGTGGGCGAAGGGCCCAGTTCACCTTCCCACTAGCACAAGGTAGCCTTGCAATTTGGCAGCTGCCAGCAGTGGGGAATTCTTGCTCTCTGGGAAATGGGGAGAGGGGAACCCACTGTGGCTACCGGATCCTGGGGTGGCATTGCAGAATCCATGACACCTGGCCTGAAATGAGAGTGGACTTGAGGTGAAACCTCTTTGCACTTTCCCCTTCTAGTCAGCCAAATCCGTATGACTGGAGGAGGGGTCCCTCTCATCCCTCATCCCCAGGTGATGCCTACCCTCTCAGCGTGGCACGGGCAGAGTCTGGAGCTGCAGCCCATTTTCTTATCCTGAGGCAGGAGCAACCCTGGGATTCTTCAGACATCCCCAGCGTTGGGCCAGGTCAAGCCCTCAAACAATACCTGTTGGTTCCTCAGGCTGCACGTGTGTACCCAACCTAGCACAGGCAGATACAAGATTCAAGGCAGCCCTCCCATCAGGAACGCTGCCGCTACGTACCAGTGGGTACTTGCCTGTTTTTTTGCTGGGACTCTTCACTCAGGAGCAAGTGGCAATAGGCAATTTGGATCAACAGACTGGTTTTCTTTCCCACTAAGCATTACTGCTGTTCTTCTCCCCTTGGAAACTCTGCCTGCAATTAGTTCCCTAGGAGGGGGCTTGTCGGTGCCATTAAGAACAGTTACATTACGCGATCTAGGAGAAATCAATGTCTCTAATAGTCAGCAAAGGCAGCGGAGGAGGACAGGGTGATGAGAGGGGTGTTTCTCTGGAGACACCCGTCTCGGGAGAAATCCCAGGGGTATCACCCCAGGAAGAGAAACAGCAAGGACCTGGAGTAATTAAACTTCCATGCAGCAATTGTTTACTGGAAGAAGCACAGAAGCTGCTCGGTGTCTCTCAGAAAGGCAAAGGCAGGGGCTAGACTCTCCCCAGGTGCAGATGGAGTGCTTCTGCCCCAAAGTCAATGGTCTGTGGTGATTTTACACCACGCTGGCAAGTGGAGGGAGGAGGGGCGTGGATGGACACCTTTCCTTTAAAATACCCCTTTTTCTTCTCTCCACATTGGGGCTTGAAGGTAAGACCATGCCTTGCAAGTTTTGAAGCATCTGGATTGTGTGGCATAATTAAGTTATTCTAAATGAGGTCCGAGACATTTTAATATCCTGAGGCAAGAAAACCTTAACTCTGCGTGCATCTTCCGCTCTCTCTCCCTCTTTCTCCATGTCTTCCTTCCTGCACACATCTGCAGTTCCTGGAATGACAAGACACCTCACCGGCTGGCTGTAATCGCTAAAACAGTTCCCTGATGCTTTCTCTTTCTCCAATTGCATTAAACTGCATCTGTAGAGGTACAGCCCTGTTTATTCATGCCGCTCGTGTGGAAGGGGAAAGAAATGCAGACTGCCTCTTCCCCCCTCCCTCCTTTGATTTGATGGGTGTGGCAGGTTTAAACCTTTGCAGCCGCTGGCTCTCCGGCACTGGGGTGAGGAGGGGAGGGCGGAATGGGAGGGAAGCCGTCGGATATGGCTGGTGATGAATGAGACTCATCTCACCCACAAGTGGGAAACCTGCTTGCGGGTTATTGTTTAATCACTCATGCAATCCAATACTGAGCGCATACCCCCATAACGTCCATCTGTTCCAGTATGCGGTGCATGCAGCACTTGCATTTCTAGCCACCCATCCAACCCTCCAGCTCTGCGTGTTACTGACTGCATCCCTCGCTGGCAGTAAAGGTTAAGTTCAATTTTTTCAGAGATTGCTTGACCCAGCCTTCCGGTTATGCTGCCTTTTAGCCGAATATTGTGGGCACAGGTTCGGAGCTGCAATCGACTGTAGGCAGAAATGACAACACCAAGCTATCTACATCTCTCATGGGTGGGCACAGTCAGCCAGATACTTCACGCTGAGCATCGCACCCACAGGAAAGAATAATCTGCAAGGTACGAGGGTGTGAACATATTTGTCTTTGAGGGGTGGGAGGACAGACACATACAGGCACACCTAGACACAAATGTGAAGAGATTTCTTCCACGCCCAAGCCTGCAATTTCAACATTTTGCTCTTTAGCTGCCAGAAAGGCGGGACACCAGGGGCTTCCCCCGAAAAATAATTTGAGGAGAGCTGTCTTTATTTTAGGAAGGAAACTCCAGCCTGTGCTGGGGAACCCATTCCATCTTTTTCTCTCTGCAAAAGGTCTGGGTGGGGACAGAGAGCACAAGCTGAAAACCGAGGGCTTTTTCTTCTCCAAATTAAAGCTTCCTCTGGTGCATCCCCAGCTTTGCTGAGTGAACTGCTATACTGCCGGTTTGGCAATTGTGGTGTGCACTCAGGTACAGGAGCAGGCGCTGGGCTCTGAGCCCAGGAACATCCACCGAATATGCACGGGCAGGCACATTCAGGTTGTAGGGCTGCATAAGGATCAGAAAGCATGTGCGAACGAGTGCGGGTGTGCTTGTGCATATATGCGTAGTACAGATGCGAGCGACTGGAGAGTGGAGATGTGTGCCGCACATGCACGCGCAAAGGGGTGTGTACCATGCGGCGGATTAATGTACAGAGTGCGATCGAGATACCTGCATGCCATGCAGTTCTAAACATGTCAGAATACAAAACGACAGGAGTAAACCCATAGGGATGTAAAGAACAGATACATTGGAATATTATTCAGGAACTTCAATGCCCAGCCTGTGATGGCACGGGCAAAATTACCCCCCTCCCCCATAGCTCTCTTCTGACGCCAAAGAATCCCAGCGCTACCTACTTTATTTTAAAATTTGCTGTGCACCTCCGCCCACCGCTCTGTCACTCTGCCTCCCTGTCTGCCTTCCTTCTCCTTCCTCTGCTCTTTTCATCCCATATTTGCCAGCTGAACGTGCTCTGCTGGCTGGCCTGCAACGTGTTCCCCCCCCCAGCCATCACCACCCCCCTCCAGATTTTAGTGAACGTATCATTAATTGCAAAGCATCTGAAAAACCTGCATGGGGAAAAACACAGGATGACGCAGGGTCTCTTTCTAGCCCGTTCACCTGCCCCTCCCCATTATTCTATAAAATTGCTCCCTCATTTGATAACGCACACATCTCCATTCAGAAACACACCTTAACCTGGGTTTTCTTTCACTGCCGAGCTGCTCTACAGTAACTGGAGTTACTCGCATCAGTGTGTCAGGGTATTGCTCCAGAATACTGCAGTGCTATATTGCAAGAGATACATAAATGTCTGCATATATAAAGAAAGTAACCAGTATGGTGCTGTACCTAAGACTGAGTTGAGGTTTGCGCTCAGAACAAGGACCAAAGCTCTTTGTCGCTACCTACAAATCCATAATTCAGGGAAGTTTCCAAAACGCCTTACAAAGATATCTGGGGTCAGTTCCTGCCTCAAAGTTCCAACTGCATAAATCCAGCATCCTCCCAAGGAAGACCAAGAGGTTCAGCCAAAATAGGCTCTCTCAGTCAGGAGCAGGTTTGGGCTTTCACATGAAATAAAAGGCGGGAGGGTGAGGCGGGGGAATGACCAAAGTAGCCTTTTTTTTCCATTTCATTATCGATTGGTACACAAAAAATTTGGCACTGAGAACTAGCCACCACCTAAACCTTCTTAGCATCCCGATTCCCTGACTGGAAAAGCCAGGTGGTACCGGTAAGGAGAATGAACTGGTTTCCAACAGGTTCACACTGTGAGCTTCTCTTATCCCACCCGAGTTCGGCGCTAACAGAGGCGTGGTCCTCTGCCTCTTTCCCAGCTGGTGCACAGTTGTCTAACTGGTTGTACTATGAAGGGTACTGCAAAGAGGGTGACTCTCCCCCTCCCCTGGCTAATGCTTCTGTTATTAATTAATTGCATTTTTCACTATAGCATAGGTGGGGGGATAAAAAAAAAAAAAAGCTTCAGCTTAATTCTTGCTCAGATCGTTGTAACACAAAAAAATGAATGCACCTGTCCTCCGAGCCACCTCACAGCACATGCACATCAAGCATCTCCCATTCATCGGAGCCAGGAGCAATAGAGAGCATTCTGACCAGGGATCAAGGCTCACCGGGCATCCTTTCTTTTTTTGGCATAAGATGAAGAATCGCTTCCTTTATCTCCAAGGTAGAGCCAGATCTCATCACGTCTCCTGCCAGCCGCACACCACCACCACCCCCCTCCCCATCCACACCCTCTGAACCACAGGCAGAAAAATTCTAGGCAATGCATCTGCCCACTATTAAAAAATAAGACGAAGAATAGAGGGGAGATGCTGGTAGCTCCCCAAATGTGGATGTAGGCCACCCCCCTTCCCCACATCACCAGCCCCGGAAAGGCAAAACAGTCATGTTGAAGGGTGTGAAAAGAGCCTTCAGTTGCAAGATGCTAAAGAATTGCAAAAGAGACGTCTGCTGAAAGCAGATGAAATTTCGCAACAAATATAAAAATCTTCATCTCTACCTGTTTTGTTCTTCTCATACAGCACAGCATGATCGTATTGTCCCCTTCCTTCCTTCTTCTTCCTTCCTTCTCCTCTCTCCTTTTCCTCT
>NW_009258260.1:1346247-1374701 GCF_000687185.1 Egretta garzetta
CTGGGAGGCACCGGGAGAGGAGGGGTCCCGGGAGGCCGGGGAGCCCCCAGCCCCACTCCCCGCTGGAGCAACCGAAGCCCCCAGCACCAAGAGTGGGATTTATGCATGAAGACAGCGTGGGGTGGACATGGAGGGGAGAAGGGGGGGGGGATGACACACACGACACTGCCGTGGCAGGCAGCGTATGCCATGCATAGGTGACCTACCCTAGGTGGGAGCTAAACGGGAATCGGAAAATATGATTAAAAGGCTGTCAAAAGCATCCCCCTCCCCCTCAGCAGCACACCCGCGCACGCACACGCATGTACGTGCCGCGTCCTTCGCGTGTGCAGGCATAAACCCCGCGTGGCGATGTCCTGCAGCACCCAGCGGGACAACCGTCCCCCTTGTTCCCTCAGTCCACCCTATCGACCTTCCGTGGGCGCAGAAAATGGTATTCCTGGCAACAGATTATTTTTTCTTTCGAATAGCTTCAAAACCTACAGAAATCATCCCTTTCCCTTCTGTATAGGTCTCAATTAATTTCAGCGCCTGAGTAATTTCTACGCCTATTTATCTCTGCCCGCAAATCGCTGGAAACTGTTATGGGGAAGACGCATGCGGTCGCACACGCACACATGGCCGCCCCCCCCATGCATGTGTGGGAACCAAAATGTATGGGTCTGCATGCATGGAAATAGAAGATCATGGAGATGCATGAGCCCGAGCGCACGTTAATGCACACGCACCCCCACTAAGCACACGTCTTGAAAGTTACAGCACCCTGTTTTCTCAGAATATATTTGAGCGGGATAGCTATATCTGTCGTTGTGAAAAAATATTCCAGACAACAGTTAAATCAAAGTACGACAATGTTGAGCATGTTAAAAATATAAAAAGACTGCTGGATTTTTAGGATTTCTTCTACCAAAATTCAAGTTTAGCTTGTTTTATTTACTGTGTCTGGGAGGCACAGTCAGACGCCGTTCTCTTTTTTAGCACTAATGTCACTACATCAACTTCTCTGCCACACCATGGAGTTACTTCTAATTTATTTTTAATTTAAAACTGCCTGCAAAAGACAAAAAAAAAATTGTCTTAGGTTGTTATTATTAAGGCCCTTGCTCTTCAAATAGATCTAAATACACTATTGACACAACTATTCACACACATGTATGTGCTTATAAGAATAAATGCATACATATATAGATACGGTTTCTGGAATACCCCTCAGCACAGACTCCTACATAATCATATTCTGTTGCTATGACATCATTGCAGTTCCCAGTACCCCATATTTATTTTTTTTTTAAGGAAAGTAAACAGCATTTCAAAGAGCATCTATCTAGCTGTCTACATCTGTATGTAATTCAAGGGAAGTGCCTTTTAGGGTCAAGCAGGTACCAGTGTTAGTCCTGGTTTTACACTCTAGAAAAGGGAAATAATGGTATGATAATGACATTCAGAGAAGATACTAAACTGGGAAGAGTTGCAAACACCAGCTGACAGAGAAGTAGACCAAAGGATTCAATAACAAAAATCAGATTCAGCTTCAGAAAATGCACGGAGAGAAAAAGAAGGCAAACTATGCAACCATAAAAGAAGACAGGTAAGAAGTGGAGCAACAGAAAACATCGGGCATCAAGTTTGAGGAAGGGGTGTCTGTGGCACACGCCACTGCTGGCAACACCATGCACCATGCCAAGGCACTGAGGAGCAGCTCAATGGCATTTGGGAATATGTCTATGGGACTTCGGAGCCTCTGCCCCGTCCCTGGGAGTTGCTGGGTGTTCATCTCCACGATGAAGTTAGTGCTGGAAGTTGGTGTGTCATGAGCTTGCGGGCACTTGCTAACACACACGACTGCTCCCGTCACCCCTGGGAGATGGGACTCCTCTGGTCAAGCATGCGTGTCCCCATCTGAGAGCGTCCCCCTGGACTCCCTTCGGTGACAATGAAGAGCAGTGGGAACTTCGAGGGTGTGATTCAGATCATCCTAAAGCAGGAGCCTAAACTAGGTCAGACAAATCACACTTCAGAAGTGTTTCAGAAGCTTGTTTCCTTCCCACTGACAAGGCCTTTTTAGGGAACCTCCCCGCTGTAGGGAGCCCTGCCGAGGAAAGCCTTCCCAGCCCCCATCTTTCCCAGATACCCACCCGGAGGGGGAGCAGGCTGGCAGCAGAAGGGCTGTGTTGGTGCAGCCAGCTCGGGTCGAGCCACCTTCCTGTGCACGTCCAGGGCAGTTGCTCACCACCTCAAGTCAGAGCCAAAGGCAGAGCCACCTCTCTTCATGCCCAGCCCCACCGGCACTCTACGCTCTAGCTTACTGCAAGCCACTTTTGACACACAGACAAAAACCCCTTAGTAGGTTGCCCATGCATGTAGAGTTAGTGGTGAGTGGCCAGCCCGCTGCAGAGCCACCTCAGAGTTTCCTGTGAATTAATCTTCTTAAGTAGAAGAGCCATAAGCTGACACCCAAATTTTCAGGGCCTGTCAATTCCTAACATCCCTTTCTTTCAAATCGGGACCCTTTAAGTATATTTAAAGTTGGACTTCAAATTCTTTAGCCAATTATATGGTTCTGAAACTCATATCCCAGCATCCCTTGCCCTGCCATTTTGGCTATGTCATCACTTCAACCTGTAAGGTTAATTATCTGGTAGCACAGAAGGGAAAAAGGACAAGTCCACGGCAACGAAAAGGCCAAAGGGAATGAGAGGGAATTAAAGGCACACACTTCAGCCGGGGTATTAATGAACATCAGAAGCGAAACTCAAGGGAGGGAGAGGAGGTGAATCTCCATTTCTTGAAGTCACCAAGTCAAGATAGGACGCTTTCGTCCAAATGACACTTTTGCCTCTCCACTGCACTCCTTCAGAGTTTTTGGATAACACTGCATCGCGCAGCGTAGACATGCCCCGAAAGGCCCCTTTGACCTTGGCTTTTGAATCTACACAAATAAAAGGAAGAACAGTTCCAAAGAATAACATCAATGGAGGGGCTGGGGAAGGGGGCTGGTGGGAGGGGCTGGACAATGACCATAGATTTTAAAAGCTTCATCTGTGACACTTGACTAAATGACAGCTAAGGATGTGGAGAAGTGTGATATTTTCAAAAGCCGTAAACCTCAAGAAGGGAAAGGAATCATTTGGAGGGATACATTAACCCACTGTTTGGTGTAGACTGCGTGTTCCTTCATTGTGAAGGAGGGTATGGTTTGTGTAAAGTAATTATTAAGATGATCCTTTAATTGAAAGCCATATCTTCTATTTAAAAGGGTCCAGTTAATTTCAAAGTAAGGAGAAGTATTGGTGGTTGCTACAACGTAGGGTGGCTGGACTGAGAGACAAAACCCAGTGCTTTTTCCCTGTTCAGTTCTGCTGCAAGGCTTAGCAGTGCCTGAATTTACCCCAGCAGCTCAAGGTCCATGCCGGTTCAAGAAAAAAGCACCTTCAGTCCATCTGCTAACTTAGGTTAAACAGTAACAGCTTAGATTCAGTTCTGGTTTGAAGAACCACCTAGTTTCAACCTGCTTCTGGGGCTGTAATCAGGATGATTCCCAGGCCAGACAAAGTTAAATAAAACCAAGAAGAAGGAAGGTAGCTTGCCTATAAGAGCTGTCCCAATGGTAAGCATGCTAAACTGAAGAGGCGTCTCCTCGAGAGAAGTACTGTGAAAGTCCCGTTACTAGGGATATTTAAAGCTTCAGTAAAAACAGCACTGAAGCAAGTGACTTGCTTTCATTGGGAGATAGACTGGGTTTTCTCTTTATTCATGTGTTCCACATATAGTGGTAGCCTCGCCTTTTGTTAGCCAACTTTCATGCTGAAGGGAAAAAAGCCAATTTTATAAAGATTTTTTAAAATCCTCATTTGAATAAGCATTCCTGAAAATCCCACTGTTGGCCCACTTGCATTTTTAGTCTCCTCAGTAGCCTTGCAACTCTGGTCTCATTTGGCCTCACTTTCAGTTGTCTGTGGCCTAATGTCACAAAATAGCGCAGTGCAACGCTACGACCAAACTCCCTTTCTAAATGATTTAGACATAGTCGTGAGTCTCCTTGGGAGGACTACCCATTTTTCAGTACAAGGATCCCTTCTGTCAATTTACCTTGGATTTCAGTTAATCCTGAATTATTAATAATAGAAAAGGAGAGCCTAGCCTATTTTGACCTAAGACCGTATGCCACAGGCTGAAATAAGTGGCTTTAAACCCATGATTTTCAAAAGCCACCATGCCACTTACTCTTGCAGAGAAGGCTTTGGAAAATGCTGGTCCAGGAATGCTCTAATTCATTCAGTGCCTTTAATGACTGTTCGGTTGCTCAATCTCCACGACGCTGAACACACACGACGTTAGCACCTGTTGCCATCGTGCTAAGTCAAAGAGATACGCACAGGCGCTCTGCATTTATTCCCTGTGATTTCCATTTTTCTTCCCATGCCCGCACAGCTGGGCTCACAGCACTGAAGACACCTGACTTTACAATAGGAAACGTAATAAGAACTGGCCTCAAAAACTTCCCTGTTTTCATTGTTCTTAGGAAAAAATGTGTTTTCTGTAAATTGTGTGGTATACACAAACTGGAATATCTGGGTGGGAGCAAGGGTAGAAAGATTTTTAACATGCACAAAGAATGGTCTGTATAAGCCCCAGGTCAATGTTAATTATCGCTGAGCTTCAGAATCATCAAAAATGCAAACACAATAGTTAAATCCCAGCACAGCTTAGTGCTGAAGACCGTAACTCTTTGATAAAATGAAATCTCATCTGCTTGTCTGTCAAAAAGAAAAATGTCATCACAGAAAGCAGTCAGCCTATCAGCTATTATTCTCAGTGTAGTTACAGTCTGCCATGGGGGAATGTGATACTTTACAAACCAAACCAAATACGAGACAGGATGACCCAGGAAGCCCCTTCCTGCTTCTCCAGGGACCCTTCAATATGTGCCGTTGGGTATATGCAGCATTTCCCTTCCGCTGTAGCACAGGCTTAGCAAGCAAGCTTTGAATGAGAATCAGTGGTAACCGGGGACCTCAGCATGGGCCAATTTACCCTGCTTCTCAGGCTGGATCCATCATTTACTCCGAGTCCTGCAGTGCTGTGGCAAGTTGCTGGCAGCTCCCAGGCTGGCCACCTTACAGTGCCACATGGGGGATGTCTATGCTGCTCCATGCCGTGGGGTGTGATGGGACTGGGACGGAGACAAATGCTGTGGTGAGAGTCCTACACGCTATCTTCAGGGCATGATTGGAGAAGAAGTGTCCATCTCAGTGCTGTTTCACTGCCCTCCTGGCTTCTTCAGCGATACATTGCCATTCCCCTAACACTGCAGTGCTGAATGTGGGAGCTGCCCCGTGATACCAGTATGATGACATGACAGAGCTATGGTTTGAGGCACAATTTCCTGAGCCTTCTTTGGACTTTCTGGCCTGGCTCCGCACCTGCCCACAATGCCCCTCATTCAAGACAGAGTGGGGATGATGCTCTGGATGCTCCAGCACTGGGAAGGTGGGTGGGCAGGGACAGGTTCATCCTCTTTCCTTCCTGTCCCCTCAGCTGATCGGACTTTTCTTTCTCTCCAGCAAAACAGCTGAGTTGAGCAGAACCAGTCTGTATGCGGGAAGGTACATGGGGTAGTATCCTGGACCCAGGGAATGGATGAGAAGAAAGAAAAGCTGAAGATGACCTTCCTATGCCCTTACTTGGCCCAGTGTCAGCTATGGGTTGAAGTTTCCAGGGATCAAGAGCAACCGACAGATCGGATCTGCCCTAGCCTTCAGCCTTCCAGGAAAGGGCACGAAGAATTTCTAACCATGGCCATGCTTCACACACAGCCATGTGGTGACCAGGCCACGCATTGGTCAGGATCAGAACATCAGACTCCACAAACCACAGAGACGGTTAAAGGACATAGGAGTAGTATTTGTTTTGGAGAAGTGTGAGGTGGTGGAGTGAGCTGACAGGACCCTTCCACTTATCCAGAGCGGTACATAGGGGAGTTAGAGCAGCAAAGACCTACCAGGAATTAAATGGGCAGGAAAACTAAACATTTACCTGCCTTAAGGCTCCAAACAGCATCTCTCCTTGCCTTGGCTTCATTTAGATTAGCCACAAAGATACACATTGAGAGGAAAGAGGAGAGCCCATATCCCTCAGTCTGTCAGGCAGGCATGGCATATGGAGAGGGTTGTTCCCTTGCAGCGGGATCCTCCACACAAAACTCACTGCATCCAAGTAAAGTAGAAGAGCTCCCCAATCCCAAATGCAGAGCACAGGGCTTGGGCAGACAATGAGTCTGTAGTTTGGTCCTAGCATGGCCAAAATCTTGTTACAGTTCCCTTTAAGTAGAATCCTGCTAGAAGCAGGAGATGGACCTATAGTGATTTTGATGCAATCCATTATCAAACCTTTATGAATTGCAGGTAGGGACTGCAACGCTCTTACACGCTAAAAAGTGCTCTATTTGGCCCATAAAACCATCAATACTGGAGAATGGAAATTCATAGTTAAGATTCCCATAGCTCTGATTATCATCACCTCACTCCAGCAGCGTCAGAGCTGTGTTTTGGTGGGTGTGTGCATTAAAAAAAGGAGTTCAACATTGCCAGAGCAACACCATGCCCAGCCTTCATAATAGTGCCCTGGTACAGCAATTATTATTTCTTTTCCAAGACCCCACTGTTAGCCAAAGGAATTCACCCCAGAGGACAGGAAACACAGATGGAATTTTATTAAGAGTCCAGGACTGTGCAGGCGGGAATCCAAATCTGCTGCCCCGTGCATGGAAATTGCGTTACAGTGAAAGGACCTGTTTTAGCTCAGCTCCACAGGATACAGAGCTGTGTTTCTGGAGCATGTTCTTCTGGAGGTTTAGAAGCCGCTCCAAGCATAACGGTGAATTTTCTTACTGTGTAAATCTGGGGGATTAGCTCCTTCCCCAAGTGATTCTGGTGGCAAGGAGAAAGAGAAGCTTTCTGGAGAGGGGCAGCCTAATCTCTCCAGGCATTTATACAGCTCCCCCCCCACACACACACTACCTGACAGAACTGTGTTATACAACACAGGTGGCACATACCATGCCCTGCAACATGCTAGAGAAGCGAGTCCTGTTTCACGCCTGCTGCACCCCTTTCTTTGCCCTGCAACCCGCACGCACAATTCACCCAGCTTGTCCCATCCTCCTGGTGTCCTTGCCAACCACAGCTGCCAGCCCCCTCTATCCAGTAGATGATGCACAACCTGACACAAGCAGAGGCCAGAGAGTTTCTTAGCCTGAGGAAGGCAGGGGGAAGCAGCAAGGGAGGTGACAAGGACCCGCAGCCGGGCGCACAGGGAGCTTTATGCCTACTCAGGTAACGGCACAAGAGATGCAGTGCTAAGTGGAGGTGGAAAGGTCTCCTTCAGCTCGAGGGAGAAAGGAGGAAAAAAGCCATCAGAGAAGACAAGTATGCTGATCTTGATGGTCTTCTCATATGTGTTCATCTCAGTGGGGTCGAGTTAAAATTTATTGTACTATTGTATGCTATAAAACGTGAAGGGTAATTCTTCCTTGTTACCCTAATTTATTCAGCCAGAGAGGAGGAAAAAGAAGTTCATTCTCTGTTTGTTATGAAAGCTAAGATCAAGTATGAAAATGTTCCATAGTAAATGAGGGAGAGTTTGACAATCTTATCTGTATCGTATGATCATATATTGAAAGGTTCTATTGTTAAGAATAGATACAAGAGAATACAATTTCAGCTGCTTCAGGAACTGTAATTCTGAGCTTCCTCATTTTGGAGTTCTTTTCAAGTCAGGGATCTGTGTTTTCTCAGTGTAGCTTTTTGCATGCTATTTTCCTGGGTACTTTCTAAAATGGAAGTAAGTCTTTGTAATGTTAGAAAAGCAAATTATATATGTTCAGCTTCCTCAAAGTTAGTCTCAGTACAAAGGTTAGGTCTGGCATGGCCCTTCTGTTTGAGAACAGCCCTGAGTTCTGCCTGAAACTTTAAAGGTCATTAATTTCCTTCTTAAGGATAAAAGCTAAAAAAAAAAAAAAAAAAATCAGAGAAAACAAAACACTGAGTCCTCAGGCAACACCAGTCACAAAGAGGTAACAACTCTACAGTGTCAGGTAATCTCGATATTACACATGATACACACCAGACCCCCCTGCTTAGCTGTTAGCCACTAAGGTTGAATAGAGAGCAGCATGGTCTTTTTGTTCCTGCATCAAGCTCAACAGCTACCAAGCCATGGCTTGAGGCACTGTGGTGCCCTCAAGGTCTTCCAGCATTTCCTGCAACCACTGGGAATTAATAGTCTAAAACTGAGCCCAACAGGGAGAGGAAAGTTACTGAAACACGTTGCTCATTTAGTATTGTTGCTTGGAAGGCAGTAAAGGTTATTAATTCTTAGATCTTTGGTGAATACTGCCTCCTTTGTATGTTTAGTCATCCAAGAAGTCAAAATGGTCTCCCAAGGGATACCGAGCTACTATGTCTGACTTAATTTTGATCATACTGTGCCCACTGAAAATGGGACTTTGCTGCATCTGCCTTTTTACCATCTCGTCAAACTCCTGCAGTCTCTTATTAGGTCTTCTTCACAAGCAGTCCAACCTCACTGGCCTGAAATTTGTCTCATTATTTCCCAGGACATCTACGAGTCCTTTCTGTGCAAGTACACTGGTTGCACATCCTAGGAAAATTAGTGGACGGTTTTGTGCTTTGAAAACTTAAGTCGTGGTCAGCATTAGAGTAGAGCTCTATGCCTCTGCACACAAAAAATTCAGGAAGCCTTTGTTTTACCTTCATTGATCTTAAAACTGATCTTAAATCCTATCTTTCCTGTCACTTCCTCCAACTTTCTATTGTACAAGCCTTTCTGTCTGCCTTGTAGCAGTGAGGTCACCTACATATCAAAATTGTTTGTGCTGGACATGTCATTTCACCAAATCCTGAGAATTTCACAGTAGTTTTTACAAAGATATTATTAAAAGGCATAAGATATGGTAAATCTTTCTGCCCTCTCCTGCAATGTCATTAAGTGGAACAGAAATTCTACTCTGTAGTCACATTCAGCTTTTTGAACCACAAAAGCAAAATTGCCCTAGCTTAATAACTTCACTGAGGATTTAGAATTCTTTCATTCTAACCAGTGCAATCTTGTGTTTTTGTAAAATCTGTCCAAGCATTCTAATAATAATGTCGTATCTTTTTTTTGTTTGTTTTACTGGTAAATTGTTGGTTCTGCTGTGAATTTTGTCTTTCTAAGATCCTTACTCCTTCTTCCTAGAGCTTAAATCTATAGAAGGATCAAAGACAGGATTTCTCAGACTGCCAAGAAGATGCCTTGATAAACATTAGTTTACAAGTCATTTTCAAATTTGGATGCAGAACCGCTTCCTCTTGGTTTTTCAGATTTCTTTGCAACATCCTATTGAACCCAGTCCAGTTAACTATGCTTGACTTTGAGCACATTTCTCTCTCTCCTTCATCACCCAGTCAGGGACCTAAAAGATCCGCTGCTTTGTTCTGGCCCCAGTGTTCAGTTGCTCTTAAGTAAAGCTTAGAGTAAAGCAACATCACCTCCTGAAACAAATGGACATTTTCATAGGCTTTTGGAAACAATTCTTTCACAGGGAAATGTACGAAGCTGAGCAACAAACAACCCTTTCTCAATGTGTATACATTTACGCGCTGGCAACAGCATTATCTGTTTTCCTAAGGCTCAGCATAGAGTTCATATTATTTAAGAGCTCTATACATTTGCTGCAGTGTTTAGAAAGCACTCGCTTCTTTCTTCTATAATTTCAAATAGTTCCATATCTGTTTTTCACTGCAGTAAGATATTTACTGCTGCTAGCATGCTTTGGGACCTTGATAAATTTACTTCAGTTCCCCAATTACCACATTCCTAAATAAGAATAAAAATCCTCACCCATATTTCTTTTAGTTCCTTTGGAATACATCATAGTTCATCTTTATTATTAGTCACTGCTGAACATATCCATGGTTAAGGTAATTAACATCACTGTAGGTGATGACGCTTTTTGAAATATCTCAAACCCAATCCTTTTGAAGTCACATGAGGCAAAACTCTTTCTTATTCTGACACCTTGGCACACGGTATCCCCAAATCTACCCCATGATCTTAAAATGGCCTCTCTACTATACTTTCTGTAAACTCTCCCTGACACAGCCATCTTCTTGAACCTACACAGTCCCCCATTTGACTCCCGTAGCCCCTAATAACTTTTTCTGACCTAGTCATAAGGGAAGAAACAGAACTTCCCATGTCTCTTTCAGAGCTGACACCCTCTACCTCAGAAAGTATCAGAGCTGCAAACTGTTAGAGGTTGGAAGAGTGTCCGGGGGAAGCATCTTTGCTGTTCCTATTATTGCTGCTCTCTGTCCCTGGTTTTGGCTCCTGAATAAAGAGCGTGGACTAGATGGACCTTTGGTCTACGCAAGGATGGTCATTCTCAAGCTGCCAAACTGAGTAATGCCTGGGTTTCCCTGTCTCTCCTTCACTAATCTGAATCTTTCTCGATCCTCTACAAAGAGATGATATTCATGAAACTTCTGGAAATTGAACTATCTTTGTATCTTCCGCCTCTTTGTCAAACATGGGTGGGATGAGATAGTGAGTTGAAGGCTCCTTGTGATAGGAACAGACTGAGCCAGCAGAACCACCAGCGTATTGGGTAGGTTTCTTTGCTAATGTAGTGTGCTTCTAATATAACTTGCTCCCCAGGTAGGTTTCCAAATCAATGAATACAGCATCTCAGACCCATCACAAGCTACTCCTACAGCAGCTGGCTGCAAACAGAAAAAAAATCTGGACTTCCCAACTGTTGTTGGGCAGCAATATTTAACCAAATGCTGCAGCGTAGAGCTCATTTAGCCACTGGCGTGTGTGATGCCTGTGGTGCCAAACAACTGCTCTGAGCTGCAGCAGTGTTAGGGCTAACAACACTCTTCTAGGCTTTCCTACTCAGCGGGAAGCAGTTGCACAGCCATGCAAGTAAATTACAGGCTTATCATTCCTCATTCAGGCATCAGCACAGTCATTCAGCAGAATCCCCACGTCCCTACAGCAAGACCATAGAAAAGTAGTGCCTTGAACTGTACCGTCTATTTGTGCTTCCTCTTATCACCCTTGCTCAGTAACTTTTCTGTATGGTTATTCAACAGGTGCCCTTTGAATAAGGAGCATGTGGCACAGAGATGACTGGAAGACAAGGCAGTAGAAAAGAGCAGCCTAGGAAGCAGTTGTGCAAGGCTTATTATAAAGGGCAGCTAACTGATTCATCAGTGCCCTCCCCAGCAAACCATGCCATATAAATGCTATTTTGAAATTAGCCTTGTGGAATAAGAAGGATTAGTTGGCAATGGTGTGCATGCTTGAAGTGTGAGTATGTAATGTCTTCTCTCCCTAAAGGAAAACAGGGGATTTTTGCCCTCCAACTGCATGGTGCATGGTTTCAACTCAATTTATGATGTGTGCCCCAAGGCCATTTTTGCAGCCAATTCTAATTTAAGAGAATTAGCAGGATTTTCATTCTCTAGCATTGGACTGGTATTCTGGCTCTGACTATCACCGAAAGTTGGAGGAAGAAGGCAAAAAGAAATAATGTTATAACCCAGCATCATAAGATCCTGCAACAGGAAGAGATAGGAACCAGGGTTGCCTCCTTTTGTAGGCCTTGCAAGGAAAAACAGAAAATCTGCCAGGCTACAGATTGCTGTGTTAGCACGCAGTGAGGTTGAAAGAGCATATGGCAGAAATGGCTGCCTGGCTGCAGTGCACCTATTGCCAGCCCCGTCATTCAGGGCTGTGGAGACGAGATAAAGGTTTATTTTAGTGCCCTGACAGCTGACAGGAACTTGTCATATTGCAGAAGCTGCTGAATCTCAGTCAGGGGAAGGAGGGGAAGGGAAGAGAAATCAAAAGCAATTGCCTACTCAGTGCGTGCTTGTCTAATCTCCTGGGGGCAAGAGATAGTGTGAAGTCTCTCATGTATTCTGTGCATACAGCACCTAGCACAAAGGGGTGCTAACAAATGCAAGTAGTAGACAGCAGAAGAAGGCGCAGAAGAATATGGACTGAACTTTATTTCACATTGTACCCACTTTTCAAATGATATGGGGAAAGCTACTACTGTTGGGTGTGAGGAAAGCTGCTCTGGGATTTCCCTGTGACTTCCCAAAATGGAGAAGAACCTGAGATGGCAGGATCTTCCTTGCAGTGTTCCTGATAAGTGTAGGGTTCATTCCCACAGCTCCAGAGATGGGAGATGGTGAAGAGGGATTTTTTTTTAGGGAAGATTTTGACTCTTCCTGCAAAATCAGTAATAATTCTTGGGTTGAAAACATAAACGCTGCAATGTTTCAATTAAAATTTTTCTGCAGATACTTTCTGTTAGTGCATCTAGAAAAAAAAAAGGAAAAAATCCCATAGAATAGTTTTGCCTAAGTTTTTGAGCTCATCTTCCTCAATATTTAGTTTTAGTCACGTGATTTTAGACACATTCCCTCTGCCAAGTCTTCCAACAACAGCTTCCCCTACCTTTACTGTTGATTCCAGGTAATTCATCACATAATAGGTTTTAGGCTGTGGGCACTGCTGTGTCACTTCCACTCCCAGTAAACATGCAGCCTTTTCCCCATCAAAGTTAGTAGAAGTGTCTCTTTACCATGTTCTGCATCTTACCAAATCACACCTATGGGCTGCTAGTTCCTTGAGGCAGGAGACCTCCTTTAGACAACATTAGATAGAATGCTGAGCATACTGCTGGAGCAAGACAGATATGTCAGCTCCTTTCATCTGTTAATACAAGTGCAAATAAAAAGAAAAATCTGACCTGGATTTCAGTGGCAGTCGGGAATAAACTCTGGATTCAAATACAACAAGCAAGGTATTTGAGTCAGATTTATGTGCCTGCCTTGGAACATAACGTCCCTAAAAACAGAACCTGGATTCATTCCTTCTCATCGACATAATGTGTCAATGACACATCTTCCTAATGTGCCTCTGGTGTCTGATTGTTCCTCATGTTTCCTCTGGCTTCACACAATAAAACACCTTTTGAACAAGCACCTTGCCTTCTTGGAAGCTGAATGAACTCAGTCTGTGCGTGAATCACTGAAGAAGTGGAGGAAAGAAGGCAAAAGAAATCTGCCAGCATGGCTGGAAGAGAAGCTTATCTTGCTTTGGCTGGGTTCACTTTGGTTTCCCTCTCCAGCTTCTTTCCGTCAATCGCCGTACTAATGTATCCCCAAGGGTGCTGATCCCAGAACAATGTGCTGCAAAGATGATTACAGTCTAAAAAAGAAAAGAAAACCCCGTCACCATGGATGTTATGGGTTTCAGCTTTTCACATTTAATCCTTTAATTGGTCTTTCTGGCAAGAAGAATTCGATACTTGGCTTTATTGCTGCATGGATGAGCCCTATTGCAAATCCCATTGGGATGAAGTTACAGTCATTTGGCAGAAAGAAGATTCTTAGCAACCTCTCAGAAGCCTACCCAGAGGGTTCCTTGTTGACCTCACAGTTTCTGTGTGATGTCATAAAGCCTCCTAGGAAACAGAAAAAGCAGTAAGACCTCTGGATATTTGATGAGACTATGGCTAGCCCTTACCCTGCTATTGTATGTATCAAGAGCGAAGTCAAAGGAGGGTTTGGGTCTTGGCTTGCAGCCAGAACACTGATGAATGCAAAATACAGAATAACAAGGTTGAACAAGCTGTATGCAGAATAAAAACAAATATTGTCAAGATATTGAACATGCGGGACAAGAGGGAGAGAGAGCATTATACTGAGCTGTTTGGGGAGGTCTAGCCTAAGATGTCTTCACAACTTGCTATTGCTTTATGAACAGTTCTATAGACCACCTGCATGGTGTTGGGCAGACCCAAGCAAGGGCTGAGCAATCTGAGCAACAGCATCTTCGGAGGAGACATTTTGTCTTATGGGACTACACAAGTAAGTCGCCTTGGAAGCTCCCAGCTAAACATCTCAATAAAATTTAATCTCCCATGCCCCAGGCCAAGAGCGATAGCAGCTTCTTTGTGTTCCAAATGAGCAGCCATTGAGGTATGAAAGACAGAAACAACTTAATCTAGAATAAAATGAAACATAGGAGCTCTGATTCACAGTCCTGTTTATTAATGACTGGTAACTCTTTCCTCTCTAAGAGAAGGGGAAAGACTTAAGTAATTGCAATGAGTGCCCCTCCAAGATAGGAGTGTACTTTCTTTTAAGTTAAGAAGTTCCTGAATTCAAACCTGAAGATTTGGCCCTAAAAGCCCTCCTCAAGTCAGTCAGTTTGTGCTGATGTAACTAATGAGACGTCTGGATCTTACAACCCATCATCATGGTGTATGTGCAATGAAAAGAGAGCAGATTAACACCTATAAAGCTAAAAATAAAAGCGTCACCTCCAAGGTTGGGCCTATTGTGCTTATTGCAAGGGGTGGGGTAGGATTGGTAGAGCTGTGCGTCCATCGTAGATGTCACCATGGCACACCCACGCCAACATCTCCACGGAGACACAGCACATTTCTAGCTCCTGCATCACCAACTTGTTGCCAAGGAAACAAGGAGATGCAAAAAAAAAGAAGAAAAAAATCTCAATGACATTCAATTTTGAGACAGTCAAGAAACCCCTGAAAGGGATTTTAAAACTGCCTGAGAAGGAAATGGAAATTGGGCTTCTAATTACAGATTCTCAACCAACTCCTTTTTATTCCCCGGTTATTCTGTCTGCTCACGTCACTGTCTTCCTGCCATTCTCTGTCTACAGAGGTACAAATGCCAGACATCAGTGAAAAGAGAATCAGAAAGAGCTTTCCTGGAGTGAAGGAGAGGAGGGAGGAGAGCGGGGGAGAAGGTTACTTGGTACAAGTAACAGTGGAGATTCCATACCTCAGAGAAAGTTGGTGGACAGAAGTTGCAGAAAGGGAAACGTGGAAGAAAGGCAGGGTGGGAGTGAAGGTTTCCATGAGAAGGGGATATATGCAGTTGGCAGGTGTAGGTGTACACATGCATAGCTACACCCAAGTGCATGTGTATTTTTATATATGCAGCTGAGAAGACATATATGTATACAAAGGTATACCTAAATCCACACTGGAGAGTCAACCCCCTCCCCCCCCCCCAAATCATTAAGTTTAGTTAGGAAATCAAGCAATTAAACAAGAAAAAGTTTGTCTTTTCGTTTTGTTTCTTTTGATCCATTATATCGCTACATTTACAAGCTTTCTCCCCAACCAGAAAAGCTACAAATGTGCATCCTTTTTTTAAATAACAGCCAGCATTTTCATGTAACCCTGACTTGAAGAGCTGTGTCTTTGCAGAAAATTAGCAAATATAAGGAGAATCACAAGAAGGTGCTGAGAGTTGGCAAGCCTGGCAGCACACATAAACGCGAGAGCACACAGGAGAACCAGCAGATGCACCTGCTGGAAAGTGAGTACAAAGGGATGGATTTGTTGGGCGTTTCTGTGCAGAGAGACAACGGCCACCAAGACAAGGTGTACAGCTGTTGTCAAAGCATAATGGAGCCAGATTCCACCAGCTCTGAAACCAGCACGGTCCAGAATTAGATGCACTAGCTATCTTGGGGAATGAGCATGGAGGAGATTAACTGTTTGAGTAAGTAAGTGTCTTCCTATCATCTTACTTAAGCATGGAAGACAGGGAAGGTTTCATCGTATGATAGCACGAAGTGGCACAGATGTCTAATGGCTCACCTGCACGGCTAGCGGTATGGCTTGCATCTGGGTTAGAGCTGAAACAGATGAAAGAGCTCTGTCTTCACTTTTTTCTCTTCGGTATTCACAGAGTCTCACCCTTCTTCACACCTCGAGCCTGTCATCAAGCTTGCAGCCAGAGGTGAGAGGGCTGTAGGCCAAAAAGGCGAACTTACAGACAGAAGTTAACTATTGCTGAATCGAAATGAAGGCCTTATAGAATGATACTGAGGGATCCCCATTAATACCAAAGGAGTTCGTCCAGGCTGAATACACACGGAATTAATGATTTACAGCTGTTGATAGTAAAAGGCTGCCAGCAGTAAGGTTTGGACTCCATCCCAGGTAGAGAAGAACCAGTGCTGGCCAAACAAGAATATCCCTTTGAGTCCCCTACCACCTTCTCCCTGCCCCTTGCACAGGCCTTTGCAGGACTGAGAAGTCTCTACCCACTTTCAGGCAGATTTTCTTCCCTTTCCTAGAAGCAGGTGTGAAGGACGATGCCAAGTGCTTCTCTCCAAACCTGTATGGTGACAGCCCTGGCAGTCTGACAGCTTTTCCTAAGGTTGCCATGACATGGAAGTGATGGGCATATGAATCACAGTTGTGGAGAACACCAGCCCACGTGCAGATGGTTCAGATTATCAGAAGCTAGTCCTGACCATCCACTTCTCCACTGCTTCCCGCTTGAGGTAACTTGGAGCATCCAGTCACCTCAGGGACTGTAAGCAGGAGGGGACAGGGAGACCACGTCTCACATGTATGCAGCAGTACGAAACCACAGGAGCACAAGCAGCCAAAATCACCTACAGGGTGGAGCCAAGGGTCAGATTAAAGCATTTTAAGCAGTTTTCAGTGGTCCACTTCCACTTTGTTCCTGAGTAAGGTGGCAACAGCTAGAGTGACTAAATGGAAGGCCATGGCATGTGGCCTCTGCTTTGCATGTCCCAGTGCCACGCTGCCTTGCAGACTCAGCCCTTGTCTGTGGAAGCAGAACGCAGCGTGGGCACATCTGAAGGGGCCATCTCACCCTGGTAGAGCTGCAAAGACAGGGGGTGCCTGGTGGTGAGAGCTAAGTACGGGTAAGATGTGGGGAAGCAGAGGCATTGCTGTCAAGATGCAGGGGAGGTCTGAGTCAGGGAGAAGACAGTAGAAGTCTTTTTTTCTTTCTTCAGCGCACAAAAAGGAGTATCTTAATTTCTCCGTCACATGGCTCAGTCACACTTTTTCTCTAGCATATCCAAAATGTTACTTTTTCTCAACACAGATAAAAACACCATTCAGGTGACTACTTTCGGATAAAAATTGAGTGCTTTTAATAGGCAGTTCAGATTCACAAATTACTCGTGAAAAAGGATATAATGCATTCTTTTCAAAAATGCATGTTTATATCACAACTTCCAGCCTCTGAATCACCAGTACATATTCATGTTTCCTGGAGGGATGGATGGTTTTCTGGTAACTTACTGTTTTGAATGAATTTATCATGAAATACCCAACAAGTGTCATTAAAGTTTGCTTTGGGCAAAATACCAGTTCTGATTTTTTTTTATTTTTTTTTGTTTGCTTCAAGTGCTGTTCATCAATGAAATGAACACTTAGTCCAATTGACTCTTTTCTTCAGGGGGGAATTTTATAAGTCATATTTCCCAAGCTATGGTTTTGCATCTTCAACAAATATTTTAACAGCAATTTCTAAAAGCCTAAGTGCTTTGAGTGAAGAAGTATAAAAAACTGTAGGAAATTCCAGAATTTTGGAAAAATGTTTCCAAAACACTGACAGTAGTTTCGTTTGTAAATAAAATTGAAACAAGAGTTTACAAATTTTCTAAAATACATACAGGTATATGCATACATATAAACGTACACGCTGTGTTATTTTTACACTTACATTTTCATTTTGTGAACTAGACATACATTGTGACTTTATCTTTCTCCAAGAACTATATGAGCCTTCTTCTGTGACCTTCTTCTCTTTAACATACAGTGTAGGCTCCCTCATTCATATGCATACATACACATGCATACATACTGTAACACGTTGCATCGCTGAAATGCGTAGACACCATAATCTCCCTCTCTGAACACACACACACACACACACACAAACAAATCTTCTCTTTAGCATAAGCACAGCTACACACACACCTGCACAATGAAATCTTTCCAACACAGAGGCCCTGCAAACACAATTTTATCTCTCTCTAATACATACTGTCATTCCTTTTTCTAACACAATGTAATCTCTCCCGCGCTCACTTTCTTTCATATACACACACAAACAGACACATACAGTGTAATCTTATCTCTCTCAGATTCAACTACAGGATCTACATTATTTTCAAAATTGCATAAACACTTTCTGCCTGACATTTTCATTTGTAGACTCCATCACTCACAACTACACAAATGTTTGCAGAGATGTGAGGATGCGGAGGGAAGTCCTTGATCACGCAAACATGCTCGGGTCAAGAGGCCTTTTCTGGCAAGACTTTGTTTTACAAGGGAGAAGACGTTATAAGCAATGTTTTCACTTTGGATGCAGTATTAGTTACCTACTGCTTCTTGTTATGATATTACACCACCAACAAATAATAAGAGACTTAAATAGCATGATAAAAATATGTCTGCCAGATCATAAAACCAGATTATTTCTGTACTGCTATCATTGTCAAACACTTCATTGATACGTTCCATGATACGTGCTGCAAGTAAATTATAATATCCAACTACACCGGTATTTCCTGTGACATATAATGTGCTGTAGGCCCTGAGATTTCAAAAGAAAAAAAGAAAGATATATAGAGGAGGTTCCACCTCCACTTAAGCTATTATTTCTACAACAAAAGTCTATGCTTAAATCACTTGTATTAGCAGGATTGTTCTAATGGGAATTTTAGATAAATGTCTGCCTCTGCAAGCTTCTTTACACAATGGAGAGTGGTAATGGTAAGAATTCGAGGACGCAGCACAGAGCACTTCTCTTGCGTGTCATTGATTTGGAGCCAGGGTAGTTAGCTGAGAGCTTTGGGGGGACCTCTGCAAAAGTGAATTGCATATCCTCACTCTGATTTCCAGTCTCTAAACTACCTCGTAACAGAAACAAAAAAACCCGAAGAAAGGACCTGGAGTTGATCAGAGATATTACAGAGTAGCTAAAGGGGAATTTTTTGCAGGGCCATGTTGGGCTACAAGGATTTTAACGAAAAACTGCAGAGGAAAAACTTATTTTAAGAAAATCTCAGTAAACCAGCTTCAAAGGTACTGTCTTAGCTCTAAGTAAGGACCCCTGGCTAAACACAACTAGGGTCACTATCAGGCAGTAACTTGCTACAGTCCTTGGGAAAATGCTACTTTTAGGTCCTAAGGGGGATTTTACCTAAGAATTTGGGCCAAAGCATCAAAATGGCTTTAAGAGCACCTCCTTGGAGACATGGGAAAGGGAATACCTTTGTGGAGCCCAAACTCACAAAAATAATTGATCCACCGAGGGACTGGAAAAGCAAATGCAGCTGTCCCATTACCAGAAGGGACTAAAAGAAAGTTTTTCCTTTTACAGCCTATGACACTGCTTTGATTAACAATGCTTTGCTTTGAGAACACTGACTGGTTACCTGTACCAGCGCAGGGCCACAACGCTCCCAACAGGAAGACTGCGGAGCCAGGATCAACTGGGATCACAGGCAACTGGAGTGGAGGGATGAAGGCAAAGAATAGGAGAGACACCGGACCCCATCTTAGGAGCGTGAAAGCCTGGGGCTTGAATAACTGCTCTCAGAGGGTATGAGGGTGGAAGTGTGGTACCCCGAGCTACGACACCTGTGTGTTGTCAGCAGCACTGAAGCAGTCACGGGAAACTCCCATGCCCAGTGGTATTCTGGCCCTTATTAGGCTATAATCCCTTTGGAAGTCTGAAGTAGTGGTTTCCTGACACTGCCAGCCTAGCCTTCGGCTACCACACAAGTACGTAAGGCCAAGCACATGACAAAACTAGGCTACTTCTAACCACTTTTGACAAGACAGAAATTGACTCTAATCTACTGCAGGAAGCACGTATCACCACAGACCTTGCAAAATCCATACAGTGAGAGTTAATGTCAGCCTCTTTCTATCCACAGAATTGATAGAGCGGGAGCAGATGCGCTGCAAACTGTCCACACACACCACAGACCCTCATGTGCCTCTTCCCCTCTTGCCCCCTGGAACAGATGCCAAGTGTCCACAATCCCATCCGTAAGGCCGCTCACAGCACTGGCACGCTGTGTTGCATTAGAGGGTAAGAGAGCATTTCACGAGCAGGACCCAATCTCACCCTACCCCCGAGGTAGGAAAGCACCACTAAGCCCCTTTCTAGAGTGAGAAACACAGCGCAGTTGCACGTAGCAACTGCAAGCCCAACACAGCACATGGGCTTCCTGACCCCTTTCCCCGACATACCTGGTAGCCACCTGGTCGCCGGCTGCATGGAGAATACCCTCTAGAAAACAGATTGGGAGACCAGTTCAGCTGCTCTCAGCAGCTCTGGACTTTTTTCCTTCTTCCTGACAACTTCTCCCTGACATCAAATACCCTGATGCTAGGGACCCTGATCATTCTGAATGCTATTTAGATGTAATTCCTGCTTGAGAAAATTTGGTAGCTAGGCCTCATGCTGCCCTGCCCCATAAGGGCTGCTGACCCTAAAACCTGACTTGCTGGTTGCGAGATACATTTATTTCTTGGAATCACCTTTGACGCACTTGGGCAAGTCTCTGAGGACCTGCAGGGAAACGTCACCCGTGGGCTAGTCAGCTCACTTGGAAAACTGTCTGCTCAGCATCTACTTGCCATGATGTCTTGGCTGCTGGTTTGTCACTGGGAACAACCC
Organism: Egretta garzetta; assembly: GCF_000687185.1. Lineage (NCBI taxonomy): Eukaryota > Metazoa > Chordata > Aves > Pelecaniformes > Ardeidae > Egretta > Egretta garzetta. The sequence goes on from NW_009258260.1 coordinate 1,366,836, forward strand.
CCTTTTTTTGTGCCCTGCTGAACAAATGTTTTTTCCACAGGTTGCTTGGTCAGCGATGCTGCTGTCACTGCCATCTCCATCTCAGTCGCCTCCTGACCTTGCTGTTGTTCCTCCAAGCCTGAGTAGAGCCCCTGCAGTCAAACTTTGTAGGTAAAGCTCAGTGTGGACTCCTGCAGCTCTTCCATTTTTATCTCTAATGAGATTGACCCACGGAGGCCACTCCATTGAGGATTCAGGAGAAAGCCACTAATCAAGCTGACAGAGCCATGTGACAAGGCTTCTTCCCATCTCTCTCTCTCTTCTGCACTTTCCCTCTTCTTTTCTTACCATCTAATCAACCTCGTTATCTATCTTTCCGTCACAATAGTAGTTAAGTAGCTCTTCAATATTTCAGAAATAGAAACAACCAACATCCTCCTTTCTTCTTTTCCTTCCCAGGCTGTAGGAGGAATTGTTCAATTAGTTTTTTAGGCGGTGTGATTTGTTTACTTGTTTATACGCATACATGTGAGTGGGTGTTTTATAGATGTATGTGAAGAGCTCAGTGGGGGAGGGCCAGGCTGAGGAGCCAAGCTGTATATTTATTACTGAGAGCGGAGAGATGCATGACCTTCCATAGCTGATGCGGTATGGACCTCCACAGCATAGCACAGCCCCTGTCAGCACTCTGTCTCCTGCTTTTAGCTCAGCCCCACCAGCAAATCTGGGAAATCGTCATGGAACAGAGATGTAGTGGGGGAGGTAAGAGGAAAGAGCAGTAATTATTTTGGACTTGGCTACTTCAAGATTGCCCATCCTGGATAAACAAGACAGCCCCCGCTACTGCCTGAGCATCTAAACATGAGGCAAATGCTGTAGAGAGGGTGAGTATCTTTTATTAGACCAACTGCTATGGACAGGGAGGAAAAGATGCACACAAGCTCCTCTTTGGGTTGGAAGCAGCAGTGGAGTGAAACACTGTGCAGATCTTTGCAGAAACTTTGGCATTTTCAGTGCTCTGAGATATGGCAGAAGCAATTTCCTGGACAGTTTACTTTTCAAAAAAATAATTTTTTCAAAACTTGCCTAAAAAACATTTGTGCCATAAAGTACAAATATCCTAAAATATTTTGCTTTCATCAATGACAGATACTCCACTGGCTCCTAACAACCACATGTACTGGAACAGCTTTCATCCTTTTAACAGCTCTTCCTTTCCCCATGTACCATATGTTGTGTGCGGATCCTGTAAACAGAGAGAGCCGGAGGCAATACCAAGGGTCTCCTGCCATTTTTGAAGCTAACTACTACTCAAGGGATAAAATAGTATCAAACATGATGTCAGGAGTTTCGCAGTGAAAGGACACAGCAGAAGAATGTATTTAAGTTGGGAGAAGACATTTCCAGCATTGGATTCACTGGAAGAGTGTTACCTCTATCCAGATTGCGTGGCCATTTGGGGACTTCATATAATGCTGGGATGACTGTTTTCAGATTTTATAGTAAATGGTACGAAAGGGGGGAAAAAAAAAAGTATCTTTGTTCACTCCAAGGCAGTCTCTGTCCAAGCTTGTCCAACTGAATACCAGTCTTTCAGCCTCGATTCCCAACAGATTTGTCTGTTACATGGCTAGCAGTAGAGTAGTAAAGTCCATTGCTCAAACGCCCTTCCTCAAACATACGTTGACATGGGAGCTGGGACAGAGGAGAGAGGTGAAGGTGAGGTGCTAGGTACGGGAAGAACCTTGCAGTCCTGCAGTGCTCATTTTGCAAGAATCTGAAAAAAAGACATGAGAATTGCTGACCCAGCTGGATTCACATTTTAGGTGCCCATGAGACAAAAAGACTTCCTCCTCAAAAGCAAAAGCTGATTTAGGGAGTCTCGAACTTCAGAAAGCTGAAGGGAAGAAAGCAGGCACTTCAGTTGTAGGACAGCTGCAATGAGCCATCCTGAATAGTCACTACAGTGTCTCAGCAACAGGGTATCTGTGGAAAGTCATTGCACTTCTGTGTGAGATTGGCTTAAAAATTGTGCCACTCAAAAAACCCAAACCATATAATATGGGTTCTTTTTATTTCCTCTCTGAGTTTTGAGTCCTCGAATTTCATCTAGTCCAATTTTTTAGTATTGTCTGCAACGGTGAAGACTAGAAGCACGCATGTACAAAAATGAAATCTTTTATTATCATGTATTTCCATGATTCCAGTGTCTAGGAATCTTAAGAAATACCTGAAGTATCACTCAACGCACAGTGGTGACATTGCTGTTCCCAGCAGAGGTCTGTTATGGTCTTTGTGTTAATGCGTCAGGACACTTTCCCTTCCTTATGTGATGACCTTTCCTTAAAGCTATGGATTGCTGGAACTGCTGAGCTACTGCTCTGTGATGTGTGTGCAACATTAGATCTGAAACCATGTCAACGTTTCCTCCTACAAGGTAGACCAGAAGCGATAGAAGAGCAGCAGTAGTTGCACCAAGCATTTATTCCAAATATAGGCATTTATGCCAGCACTGGAGGGAATACATCCCAAATTACGCATGCCAGAGGGTCTCTGCTAGCCCTTTCCAGGGAGAGTAACACTCCCTTGAGGAGAAGGCTCCCTCTCTCACTTTCCCCTTCTCCCCCTGTTCTCCTTCACCAAGCAGAGTCAAGCCTGCAAATCCCTTGGCAGACAGCAGACAGATTTCTCTCCTTGCTGGCCCTTCTGTGACCAAGTCACACAGTACAAACAAATGATGATGCAGACGCTAAAGATGGGAAGACATTACAGTGTAAACCAAGGCACTCATGGGACCCTGACAGCTCCACCACTTAGATCACTGCACACTGAAAGCAGGAGTGAGATCAGAATGCCTTTGTCCCCACCCCACTTGGACTCCCAGGTAAGATGGTTCATGCATATGTGAGATCTGTAAGGCACATCAAAGCCTTTTCTCTGAGTACCCAGCACTGGCACAGAGACCAAAGAGCTGGGAGAACTTCAGGCTCTGCAATCCTGACAGCATCACCAATATTCACATGGGAATTTGAGCATCGCTACCTGCAGCAAAAGCAAACAACGTTAGACCATGAGGCAGTGGGTGTCTCGAAGAGCATGTTCGTCCAGCTCCCTTGCACATTCTCCAGGGCTGGCAGAAAATCAGAAACCAGACGATCAACGGCATGGTGGAGCTGTGCATGCACCCCCTGCTCCCATTCTCTTCCCCAGGCAGCAAGTAAAGGAGGGTGAGCACTAGGAAGAAGGCAGGCTGGCTCCCCAATGTGAGAGCCCTGCTCATAAAACTCAATTAAGTGGATTACAGATGAGCTCATTCCCAGCGGTGGGTCACATTCCATTAGAGGCAGGCTCGATGCCAGGCGGACTGAGCGCTGCTCCGATGGCAACTCAGTCCACACCACCGCTTTACCGTCTCTGCCTCTGATCTCACCACACCTTGCAGGATTTCCTGCCCCCTGCCCCGCCACTGCATGGCAGGCTCATTGCTCATCCCTGCTCGCTCTCCCAGTGAGGTAATCAGGGCCAGCATTAGGTCATGCAGAGAGACAGGGATGGCCCAGCTCTCTGAGATGCTGTGGTCTTGGGGAGCGATGTGGGAAAGGAAAAGCACAGGGAGAGAGAGTCAAGGGGAGAAAGGGGAAAATGAGTAGAAAGGGAGGTTCTGTGAAAAAAGATGCCAGAGCTCAGGCTGAGGCAAGGAAGGACAAAAACAGCCAGCCCCATAAACTGGATCAGTGGTATTTTACGTGAACATGAGAGCAATGAGAGCTCTCAGCTCACTAATCCCCAAGGCTTTTTCACAGCATAGGTGTAAGATTACAGCACTGTCTGCTATACGAATGTATATATACCACCTACAGACACTGCACTCAGCACTCATAAATGTGCGTGTGCTTGTATATAGGGAACAAAGAGTGTGTCTGAGGTAGACTCGTGTGGGAATGACTGTGTTTGGGAGAGAAAGTGGGGAGGGAGAAGAGAAGGTGAATGAATCTGTGAAGGGTGAGCGTGTGTGGGCGTGAGGGCAAGAGAAAGCTGGATGAATGAGTGTGTGGGTGTGTAATATATGGGCTAGAGTAAGTCAAATGTTATAAGCACCTGCAGGCATTTTGCCAGATTTGAGACCTATTTTGACTTGCTTTGTGCATCTCACTTTGCTTTTCACTGTTTGCAAACGTTCCTGGCAGCTCAGCTTAATTCGTACAAATAGCAACCAACCGAGAGCAAGCCAAATATGTTGTGAAATAGGTTGAGGAAGATGCAGGGTTTTTGTGCAGATCCAAGCAGCAGGGGCTCTGTACCATCTGGAACTTGTGTACCAAGTCCCAGGCAAAGGCCTACAAGGGAGATCAATCTAGTTACCTCCCCACCATTTGCCATCCCACGTGAGGAACGAATACTTCAGACCAGTTGCAGAGTGAGACATGCTGTCTGGACAATGATCCTCATAGGGCATGGGACCCACACAGCGCAGGCATCTGCTATCCTGGCACAGGAGACCTTAGTATCCACAACCTCAGAGAGAGCTTTCGGCTTTATCTCAGGACTGAGAGGAAGACAGCAGCCTTATGTTTCATTCCCTTGTGTGTGACAAGTGAATTCAGTTTGGCAGTGCAAGGCAGCAGGTTTCCTATCTGTTTTACCACCAGTTTACTGGGCAATTTTGGACAACTCCACTCAACTTCTCCACATCTCTGTTTCCTAAGACAGAAAAAAAATAGCAGTAGTGACACAGATGTGAGATCTCTTGATGAAAAGCACTATGTAAGACTCAGGTGATATTATTCTCCTGCACTAGCTGAGCGTGATTGCCAAATCTCCTTTGCATTCATTGGCAGCAGTATCCAACCCTTAAGCTCTGAAGAAGTCCAAGCCTGAATTTCAGGAGTTCCAACTCTAAGCTCTCCAATTCTACCGATCCTTTCAGCAGATCATGACCCAGGCTCCGGCTGGCTGTCTCAGAACCTCCAGCGTAATAGGTAGAGCCCATCCTAGGTGGCAACGGATCTCACAGTTCCTTCAGCATGTCCCAGATTGTGCTTGCTACTCTGCCCTTGGCAATGTCACCACCTGGCTGTATGTTGAGTGTATTAGAGTCCAGAGTAACTGGGACACAAAAGTACTGTGGCCACACCCTTTCTCTCCCCACCATAGCGCCAGAAGAATTTAGGGTCATCTCTAGCAGCCAAAAAATCTGACCCTTTGTCTTTTATTCTGCTTTTCCCTTCCCTTCTGACTGGCTTTTCTTTATCAGCATCCCTCCTTCTGCTAGCCTAACCCAAGGGTCTGCTCTGGCAAGTGCTGCACACACTGTGTCGAGCTGCCTCACCCTGTCTTACTGCCGGTTCCTGTAATGGCTGACAGCACAGTGCTATATCCTCTTGTCTGTGTGCATGAATTAGCTAGCCCTTTCATTTCACCTTCAACAGAAACAGAGTGACCTGTCTATGCAAATAGCCCCCTCTCCCTTTAACTAGAGGGAAGACAATATATTGCCTCTCTGGGGAACTCAAGAGAGAAAGTGAGAAAAAACAGAGATGCTATCAGGGTGCCAAAGCACTACGTATAAAAAGCCTTTTTCACCCTAATAGTATATCAGGTGCTGCCCCAAGAGCTGTTATTGAACCACGGCCAGAAATGGTGTGGTTCTATCCAGTGTGTTTTCCTCCCACCCCCTCTCCCCCCTCCGGCACTCTTCGCTCCACGAGTGTATTTCATTCAATGAAATGGTTTAAGGCACTGCCTGCAAGGAGGATCTTTTGTGATATACTGCAGCTCTGCCTTCTAAACCTTCCAGCTGAATGAGAATAACTGCTGCGGTTGCCACGGCACGGGCTGCACAAAAATGATGCTTGTGTTTAATTACACTGAGTGGTTGAGGCCACTGCCTTACTTTGCTCTGGGATACATTCTTCTGAAAAGCAGCCAGGTAATTCTGCTGCTGCTGGCATTCCCACAGTGTCCTGGGAAGGGAGGAGGGGTGACAGGGAGCAGGGCTTTCTGCCAGGTTTAGCTATGGCGAATATATCTGAGCTGGGGAGTCTCAAAGGATGTGGCTACACCAAGCCGAGATCCCCCAAGACAATGCCAGAGGTGGCTGGTGAATTCTCAGGAGTGTAGGTAAAATTCAGTTTTGATATGGGGATTTCAGCTGGACTATTCCTGTGCAAGAAGAGGAGAGAGCAAGAAAAAGAACTGGGAGGGGAAAGATGGCAGAAAGCAACTGGAATGGGGATCCCTCAAGACTCCAGGAGGAAGACAACAGAGGCAACAAGGATGCTTCTTGAGAGGCCAGTACGCTCAGCCATAATGTTGTTTCACACAACTCAAGACTTTCTCTGAGTGATGCTGCCAGCCTGGCTTTGGCAGAGCTGACAGTAGGCTTAGAGATACTTCAGTACCCCTTGTACTGCCTGCTTTGCCTGGAGTTGGTCAAGGGTAGTTGTGCCCCAAATAACTCCAGAGCTGGAAACAATATAGCCACACGTGCTTCCAGACCCAACAAATTCTGCTCAGAAATGGGGCAGATTAACCTCAATGTCATGCTATGCTAATATGGCTAATTTCCCTCCAGGGCTCATGCCTCTGCACGGATAAGCAGGAATACCAGCTCATCTGGTACACGTTCAAGTATTCACAGTACAACACTGCCTTACCCATCGGAACATACCTTGGGCAGCTCATCCATGAGTGTCGCTTTCACCTCCCTCATGGGCACGGTCTTTTGCAGTGCAAGCAGTTCTTGGACTCAAAGCCCCTTTCATCTTCAACAAAATCCTCTCAAAATGCTTCAGGAATCTGCCACTACTTCCATCAGCCAAACTTCATTCATGGTGACGCTAAGGAGACCTGGATAAGGGAGAATCCACTGAGTTTCTTTCTTATTTTTCCTCCCCCTGGTTCAGACCCTTTGAGTACCCAGGTATGAGAACCAGTGAATGAGTCTCTTAGACCATGTTTAGGGCTACCCTCTTCTTAGCTAGGCATGCAGTAATAGGGGAATTTGCCAGTGAATCAGTGAGGTTTATTGTCACCATTCTTGGAAGCCATCTATGATTAGGGTTTTTAGAGAGTTTTTTCCTGAGGTTCTGGGGTGAATACTTAGGACTTCCCGAAGACTATCAAAGTTTGTACAGAGCAGTAATAACTTTTATCAGATTAAGGTATGCTGCTGGTAAAACCCAACCCAACCAAAAAAACCCCCAAAATACCAGGAAAGCTCTTGGTACACCTGAAGATGGATAGATGCCCTTCCTGCCCTGCCACACTCCCTGCCTTTCTTTTTGCAAGGCTCTTTTTGGAAGACACTGCCTGCAATGGACACCAGTGTACACTCATGGTGTCCCTCCTGTATACATATAGCCACCAGGTGGGCACCAGGCTGATTCCAACCGATTCACTTCATGGTCATATATACAGTAGTAACACAGACTGTGATCCCTGGCTTCAAAAGGTAAAAGCCAGCTGCATCACGGTTGGACTAGATGATCTCCCGAGGTCCCTTCCAACCCTTGCCATTCTGTGATCTAACCCACTGGTCTCACGCCACAGGTCCCCGGGACTGGCGCTTTCCACTCCCAGGAAGATGCGGCATTGCTTGGTCACCATGGTGACGAGCACTTTTCTATACGGTAACCACCACCCTGAACTCTGGAACTCACTCCTGCGTGGAGACCCAAGTCCGTGTATTTACACACGCCGTTTGTTTTGCCTGTGCAGCCCCGCTGCGGCTTTGCTGACTGCCCCAAGCTCCGCTCTTCGCCAAGCACCTTTCCCGCACCCCGTAACCCGGCGCCGGAGCGTTTCCAAAATGACCACAGGCACCCCCGTGGGGGCTCCCACCAGAGGATGCAGCTAGGCTGACGTCCTAAATAATTTAACGGGGAG
>NW_009258260.1:1375453-1378191 GCF_000687185.1 Egretta garzetta
GGGTTGCCTTGGCGGGGCTGGGAATGACGGCCGTGGCCCGGCGTTCTCCACCCTTGCGCGGTTGCCCCCGTTCAAGCCCTGAAAATAGAGGTTTGCGTGAGGTGGCAGGCCGCAGGTCTGCTGGCCCAGAAGCGGGATGTGGAGCCGAGCTCGGGGCTTCTTTCTCCGTTCTGCTCAATCTCCAAGAGAAGGACTTTCGCATGAAAAAGCTCCCCAGAAGCGTCACACGTTGCTACCAGCAGCCCCTGCAACAGACACAAAAGTGATTGCCAGTCCTTGCGGCTCCCCCTTTCCTCTGCACTGCGGAGGTTTCTGTTCTGGTGAGGGTTTCCCTTCCCTGAGGAGATACACCAGGCTTTTCCTCAGGTGTGGCAACCGTCCTTCATCCACAGAAAAAAAATCCCTCTCACACATACTAATCTCTTTTTTTTTCCATCAGGTGGAGTTGACCTAGACTAAGGCACAGACCAGACGTGGAAGTTGCTTTTACCTGGGGTTGTAACACACGCTGTTTGTAGCGAAAGTTGGCGCTAGCCCACCCGAGCCCCTTCGGACCCCAGCTCCCCTTTGCACAGTTCCCATGTGTGCCTGCACAGGCAAATTTGCTCACAGCTCCCTGGGGAAGAGTTGTGCCATGCAGCACAAGTGGGAAATGGCTCCAGAAGCCCTCGCAAAATGCACAGGTGACAGCAGATCCTGTGAAAACAGGTCAGGCTTTGCTTTCATCTGCGTGCCAGCCTGGAGAGTTAGCCCGGTGGTGGAAACATATGCCAAAGGATGCCCTGAAAGTAGGTTGAAACAAAATAGGAAATTCAGCTTTGCTGTCTTACTATCCATAGTGAATCATGTCTTTTTTACCATCCTTATCTCAAATGCACCTTCCTGGCCAGCAAAACATCATCTCCAGTTTCAGCTCTGAGTGACTCATTGCACCTATCCTGCTTTTAAGGTCAAAGCTTTTGGACTTGACCATAACCCTATTTTGTTCTAGTGCCAAACCTGTCTTCCGCCGTTGTCCTAAACTCTCCCAGATCTCATCCTGTTCTCATTTATGTCCCTGTTTATATGGCTGCTGAAATCTTTGAGCCCAGTTTCTCTGTAATTATTTCACTGTGTCCCTAACCAGCAATTATACATCAGAAATCAACAGGAGCGTTTCTCCATACCTGTAAGCTGCTTCTGAGACGAAGGCTTTACCTGTGTACATGAGGCCACCCTATTGTCTCTGCTCTTCTAAATCAAACTGATGCCCATCAGCCTCCAGCTTTCCCTCCCTGTGTTTTCCCTCTAACGATCTCTGCCTCTTACCCATCTCCTCCTTAGACCCAACAATTTGCAGTTCAGGATCTTCTCCTTCAATATTGTCCTCCCCAAACCCTCACACTGAGGGGTCGCTCCCCAATATGATGCAGTACAGACACTGCAGCTGCTGTTCGGCTTCACCCAGGGAACATCTCTCCCCCGCCGCTGTTAGTTAATTATAAGATCTGATGTGGTCTAATAGGCATGGCTGTTAGATGCAAACCCTCTCAGCTGCAAAACACTAGGCATAGTCACCGGCAGCTCTCTATTTTCTGCTCCTCTCATACTTTCTTACTACACTGAGTAAATATGACCCTTCCTTCTTCCTTACTAGAACAACCTATTTAGCCGACATTCAAATATATAAGTAGTGAAGGCAATAGAAATACACACTAATGGAGCACTGAGGCTGTAATTTAAATCCACACAGAGCCTAGGCTACTCGATCCTCGTTATGTGGCGTTAGGACAGTTCTCTAACTCCATTATCCAGAGGAAAGCTATAGATCAGAGGGAGATGAGTGCTAAGAGTTACACCGGATTCCTCAAGTCTGCTAGGCATAAAGATTGCTACTGAGGTATAGATAGCTATTATTTGATTTTGTCTAATCGCATGACTGCACTTTTTTCTTTAGAATGAGCTCTTCGACAGGACATCTGTGTTTTTCTGACTCTTGCAGCTGACCACAGTCATGAAATCGTGGCCAGAAGCAGCTCCAGCTGGCGCAGCAGGCAGCTAGGAGCCACCCAGCTGCGTAGCAGCTAGCTGTGTAACTAGCTCAGTAGCTCACTGCTTCAAGACATTAGACCTCAGGTCTCACGATCGCCCGAACCTACCACGAAACTTCATTACTCAGCTGATCAGCAAGTAGAAGAAAAAACACAGCACAAAAAAAAGGTGAGGAATTAGTTTGCTAGAGGGTGTTGTGTGTGGAAAAACCAGATTTTGTCTGGAGCTCAGAAACCATCAAGATGAGGATGGTACAGGCAAAGAAAAATTCGGCCGATGTGGGATCTGGAATAAGAGAGTGTAAATGAAAGTAGGCCTGTTCTCCATGTCAGCGTGCACTTTTTGCAAGTGCGTGTGCTAGACCATCTTAGTTCCCGATAGACCTGATGTGTAACATACACCTATTCCTAAAATTGTACTTCCCAGGGCTTTTAACTGGGTCTCTGTTACTTCCAAATTCAGAGAAAACTGCTAAAAGCGATGCCAATACACCTTGTTGTTTGCCTTCCCTCCCACAAGCCAGGATCAGACACCAAGGAATGACCAGTGTGGTTGCCTTCAGCTTTAGTGAAATGGTGAGATACTAATCAAGCCATCTGACAGTCTGGGTGATGGGACAAATACTTAAGAGATGTTTTGTGCACGTGATGACAAGCCTTCTTCAGGCACTTGGAGCCTTGTCTGTTTTCAGGCTTAGTTTGCCTTCA
>NW_009258260.1:1378232-1398054 GCF_000687185.1 Egretta garzetta
GATCCCCTTCAAAGAGCTTAGCTGTGTTGGCCTGTCGCTTACGAGTTGGGAATCCTTCTTCCTTTGTACCTGAAGATTAAGTTTACTGTAAAACAAAACCCCGTTTTTGCTTTGTACAGACTAAATCTGAAGAAGTACGGTCAGGAAAAGCAACACCTAAATTAAGGCACCTACAGTAATGTTCTCCTGGCCTGCACGTATCCTAAATAGTGGGAAAGTATGAAGGCCTCCTTCCATTGCTACACTTGGTGGGGTAGACAGGGGGGTCAGAACAGTGTGGAGGGGCTGTGAAGGCCACAAGTTGCTTAGTAAGGACCTTCTCACAGGAGGGGGAGGTCTTCCAGAGCCACGCAGATCACGTTGGGTTCAGGGCTTTGGGACACATGAGCCAGTCCCCAAAGGGAAGCAGGAGCAAACTAAGGACAGAAGGTGGGTCCAGCAGCATTACACCGGCAGCTTCTTGGCGTAGTTCAGAATCAGCGTGAGCAGAAGTTAACTTAAACCGCCTGTAATTAAAGCTGCGTTAGTTCCTCTGTCTTTTACAGCAAGCACAGTCTTGGCCATAAAGAGCTTTACAGTGCAAACATAACACAGAGAGACCAGGAACAGAATATACTACGGAGACCAAGTCTCGCTTCCAGTGGTGATTCACAGGGGCAAATGAGGACAAAATTAATATATGTAGGGGAGAAAAACTGACATTGCTGTGGAAACCATTTCACTTCATGACATTTTAAGTCTAAACTGTAAATTCCTGACAATGAATCAATGTAGTTTTGTGTTATTCTACTATTGCAGCCAGCCCAGAGTGGGCCATGATGACAAATACCTTCCAGGCTATCTCCGTGCAGCAGAAGCCCCTACCGTTTCAGCCAAAGTGCCCGTAGCGACAGTATATGCTTTATGTGGTTCAGCTAGGGCTGGGAAACTTGATCTCATAAACTTCGTCAGCGTGAATGATGTTTTTATTATATTAAATTGCGTCCTGGCGTGTGCCCATACACCACATCACAGCCGAAAGCGAGCACATAGTACAAGCCCCTCTGCCAGAGCATGCAGGCATGGGGGCAAAGTTACGGTTGTTGCGAGGCCTCCCGTCTCTGAGCTTGTCTAATTTGGTCATGATTGACATCTCAGCTGTCACGTTTCATCAGCGTTAAGTTCCCCCTCCCCTGCCTCATTCTTCAGCTTTCAGGAGGTAGGCGCTCGGTCCTGCGTCTGTTCGGAGGAAGCACCATGACCTACACGTCTGCCCCTGACCTTTAGCCTGATCAATAAAACTACAAATTGGTCTTTTCTTATCCTCGGCACTTTAGTCATAAAATCCCTATTGAGATGGAATGAAACACTGAACTTTATGTCTAGGCGTCATGAACATATTTCGAGGCGGGGGAAGAGAGACTGGCAGTATTTCAGCCATCAAATATACAACCCTCTTTCTCTCGCTCACTCTCTGTGCAGCAATCCTATGTGTTATATTTGAAACCTGTAGAACATCCTTACTCGTTCCATATTCACATATTTTCCCAAATAGTCCAGAACGGAGAGAACCTCAAGTGTCCCTGAACAGTGCTTTTTTTTTCCCACTATACATCCTTTCCCCCATTGGTGATGCTCCTCCCTTTTTCATGTTGCGGCGTAGAGGTGACTGGCTCCGGGTTGCTGGAAAGCCGGTAGCCAGATCCAGCTGACTCCTGAACATATTCTGTGGGCTACAACCAGAGGAAAAGCCACTGACCAAAACTCCTAGAAAAAAATGATGTTTTAACCTTTGCACTCCAGGAGCTGTGCATAATGAGGTGCGGGTAAGATGCAAATATACTCAGGACTGTGCTTCTGTTAAGAAGGACTTGTTTTCACAGCCAGGCTAGCCCATCGCGGTGGATGATGCAGAAATTGCCCCATGCCCAGTGCAGGCAAGGGCTGTTTTGCATCCAATTTTGCCGAAGGATCTTGAGACATTCCCCTGCATGGCGTAGACAGCGTGTTTGGGGAAAAAACCCGCTTGCACTGTCATATTCTTCTTGTAAGCTCAGCCATAAGCCAGAGACAAGGCTTTCGCCTGCCACATCCAGCTTGTGCTAGCAGCAGGCAAACGCAGCAGACATTAAACACAGGTAGTGCTGCACTCTTGCTGCGTCAGTGGTTTGTGGGCAGAGGACGTGGTAGGGAGGCACTAGAGGGAGAGGAAGAAGAAACAGCCTGTTCCTGCAAAGGGAAGGGGAGGACGGGAGCCACAAGGGGCGAGGTGCAGGGACGACTCTTCCTACTGTAGGATGGTGGCACGTCAAGAGGTAGAGGGAAGAGGGAGAAGCAATAGGAACAACTCCACTGCGCGGAGCAGTGCATTCAAGAGGAAGAGGGGAAGAGGCATTCTTTCTCTCCGTGAGGAACAGAGAGGGTTTGGGGAGGGCAAACAAAAAACAGTAAGAGTTTAGCGCTAAGTGGATGCACTGTTGTTGCTAGTATTTCTGCTCTCAGCTGTTTTGTTGTGGTCAGTGCAGTGGCCTGCCCTGCACTGGGGCAGGCAGCATGAGCGGACATAGGAGGGCACGACCCGATGCACTCGTCTTTGTTAAGCCCTGCAGCGGTGTCGGCAGACCTGAGCTTGCGTTTGCACTTGTGCAATAAACAGCACTGAACCTCAGTGACTCAGGCCTGAAAAAGCATGTAAGGGCTTTTTTTTTTCCTCTTTTATGCCAAGAACCTTTATCAGAAAATCAGAAGGGCCTTAACGTGCCTATAAAGGTGTTTAGTGTGTTGCTTTACACCCATTGCAGAGCGATACAGTGGGAGGAAGGAGGCTGTACTGCACAGTTTTGTGCACAGCTTGGAAGATTTATTCCATCCTCTTTACAGTGAAAAAGCTGGTGGAGCCACATGACTTCTTCATGCTGGCAAGATAGCTGTGTATTTAGCATGCTCAACTGCTAGTAAGGTTGGAAACCATACTTTTTACTCAGCTGCGCTGCCACAGAATGGCCCTGAATAACCTCCTGTGTCACTTCAGGGCTTTTAGCTGGTGAAATGAAACACGACTGTGAATAGGAGGAAGGAACAAAACCATAGCAGACTCTCTTCAAATTCCTTTTTGATAGTCAGGCCACTCCTTATGCCAGGGAGGCTTGCCATTATGTCCATCCACCCATAAAAAACAGAAAACCAGATCCAGTCAGTAAGGTGGCCAGGAGTCTTTCGGTTCTTGAAAGCCCAAAAGGAGCGGGTATGAAAATAACACCAGCATCTCCTGTGTGTCTCTCTGATGCTGCTGCATGCTACATAACACTGCTGAGTCTGCAAACATGATTTCCTGCACCTCAGCTTGGAGGAGAGGCCAGAAATACTGTGTTGGAATCACAGCACAGCACATGTTCAAGGCAGGCGGGTGGCAGGTTCAAAGCGGAGCACAGAAACAGCTCCTCTTTGTAATGCACGGTTAAGCCCTGGAGTACCTTTTCTCAGGATTTTATGGGTGCTGGAAGTTCATATGAGTTTCAAAAGTAATCAAATACAGTCCCAGAAGAAACAAACATCAGAAATGACCTGATGCAGCTCTGCCACTGTATTATCCAGGGAGTTGTTAAGGCAGAAGTTGCTGGAGGCTGGAGGGCTATGGAGGGCTATAGAGGGCAAGGGTTGCTATATGCTGGCCCTGCTCTATACTCTTACCAGGGCACCACTGTTGGCCACTGCCAGAGGCAGAATTCTAGACTACGCAGAATGGTTTTATCTGCTATAGCTGTTTTTATATGTTCTTACATATAATGCAGGCTGAGACTACAGTCTTCTGGGTTTATGCGCTTGGCAGAGAAATCCCACCTTTGGGAAACAGGCTTTTTCTAAAGAGACTTCTAGTAACATCAGCTTTTACTAACTCTGGATCTCTGTATCTCATTGCAGAGATGGCACTTCCATCTTCACCTGTTTACCCTTAATTTCTTATGATCTTAGTGTCGTAACAGAGGTCGGGTCTTTATTACAATATGCACTGTGGTACCCTATAAGAAGAGAGAGGAGTCGTTCCTCAGAAGCACTAGATGACAAAAGAAGATCAATAGAAGAAGAGAGACAGCCAGCAGAACAGAAAGGAAACACAAGCTGGGGAGAGGTTGGTCGCGTTGGAACTGCTGGAAAAACAGTTCATGTCTCTTAGCTCCCAAATGAAGCCCCACAGACCTCACATGCCATGTCACCTAGTCCAGTCCCAGGCTCGTTTTCAGTCCTACCTCAGAACACTATTTTTTGCTATTTTCTTTAGTGCTTCCTGATTTCATGGCTGAGTGCCCTTTCACTCTAGTGAAAAGCACCACACTCTGGTAACAGGCAACAGCTCAGCTTTTGGTGGTGGTTGTAGTGCTGTATCACCGTGTCCATCTTCTTCCCTTTTGCAATGCCATTAGGGACCAAAGGAGCTAAAGAGTTAGAAGATAATACGCCATCATGGACCAGTCCTAGCTGCACAATACATTTCAAGCATGCCAATGTCCCACCCACCAGTTTCATCTGTAGTCTGTGCCCTGTGAAAGGATTCCAGCACTGATACAGCCAAGGCTTGCCCAGGGACAAACTCTACTGGAAGCAGTATCGCGACTAGACCATGATTTTAGCAGAAACAGGATTTCATACTCCCAAGTTTCCAATATGTTGGCGGGTGTCATATTTGAGCATGTAACTTGAAGTGCTCCATATGACATAAAATACGCTGCATACCAACAGATTTGTGTTGGAATTGATCTAGTCATTCCGAGTTCTTTATTCATATGGTTGAGCTGTGCAAGGAATAAACATTTCTGGTACCAAATTTAGAAAGAGTATATTTTGTTGTAGACGAGAAGATATTATCTTCTCTGGTGGCAGTACTGGGGATTGACGGCAGTTTACAAAATGCAGAAATTCTGTGTGTGCATTAATCTCTGATAGGCTTATCACTGTACTAAACTGCTTCCATAAATTGTACGCCTAATGCTGCCTTCAGTTACACCAACACACACCCAGTAACTCCTGTAGGGTTGTAAGATATATAAATTACAGCAGAATTTGACACCTCGTAGTGTCAGGATTTTTTAATGCTCATCTTTTCAATAGGTGGAACACATAAACGCTCCAGCTCGTTACTTGACTTAACCAAATTCAGTCTTGCTGGAATGCAGCTGCTGATACCCACTGAGTATAGCCAGGAGGGGCAGATTCCATAGACCTATTATGTGGGATGATTTATGTGGCGTTCATTGCGACTGGGCTCGGGGTGCTTGTTTGTCTTATTTTTACAGTATATTGCTGGTCAACTCATAATGTAGGTTATACTCAGACCTATGGATAAAACAGCAAGTTCACAGAGGAAAAATAAGAACAGAATTTACATTTCATTCATTTTTCGTGTCTCTGCTGTTCTTACACACTCAAATGTCAAAATGCATTTGTTGTATCCTAATCTACACCAAACTGTCCTGCAGGAACATTCATTATTCTTTTATTGTCAGCAAAACACATTGAAACGGGGATATTAAACATCTGGCCAACATACGTTTATGTGGCCCAAATGGCATATTCAAGTTTGAAGTATATAAGCATTCCTCTGAAAACAAAAGAAGTCTTGCCTCTGATTTGGGAGAGAACCTATCAGATAGGAGCTGGTGTAACTACAGCAGTGGTCTCTGCCCGAGAAAATGCATAGCTTAAAGCAGTGCCCACAAAGTGCAAACTCCTGTATTCTACCATTAATCTCGTTTTAAGCCTAAAGAGGGCACGCATTTAGTCAGAATTAACTAGTTTGCTACTAAGCCCCAGTGGTCGACAAAGAGACAAGCTTACGACTGGAGATAAGACTAAAACTAAATATTGCCAAAAAGAAGGAAATGCGTGAAGAGTGAAAGGAGGAGACACACGCAGAAGAGCAGGGACCAAAAAAGCCCACCAAACAAACGGAGGTTTGGAAAGGACACAAAAGGCAAAAATGTGTGGCTGTAGGAAATGGGCTTTTTTTCACCCCAGTAGAGAGGTCTCTCAGCTGGGGGTAGGACCAAGGAAGGCGATGCTATTTGCAGCTCACAGAGGTGTGAGAGCAGCCACAGCTCAGCTCTGATGAGGCTGGTGTGAGGCTGCCTGGGAGGTAAATTCCCAGGCATCAGGTCACAGCCCTCACAGCTCAAGGGTTTTCAGCCTCAGAGAATTTTCCTGCTGCCAGCACATCTGGGGTAAGAAAAGTGTTTCTGCAACAGTGGAAAAGGGCAAGGAAGGCGGTTCCAAAGGCTGAAAAGTGAGGGAGCGTGGGAAGGTACTTCGGGTGGCATCAGTGTGATGGAAAGGGTAGTAGATTTCAGAAGGGGTGTGGGCAAGAGAGGATGGCAGGGGGATTTCAGATGTATAAGAGACCACAGATAGGCAATGGGGTCTGTCACCTTTCCTTCACTTCTCTTGCCACTTCTCCCCTTGAAGCCCTTTACTCCTTCCTTACTCCCTGGAGTCCCTGGGCTGCCCACACGTACTCCCTCTGTCCCATCTATCATCCATCTGCCTCCTATCCCTCTCTGCACAACAGCTCCTCCGGGCAGCAGAGGCCGCTGTCATAGGGGTGGAGGCACAGGGGCAATGCTAGGAAAGTGGAAATGGTAGAGGAAGGAGAAGGAGATAGATACACATGCAAATGATGATTGCTGTTGATGTAGAGGACAGCAAAGGCAGGGTGCAGATTGGGCCTCTTCAGGCTGGGAGAGCCAAGGCCCCTAGTTATCCTTTACAAGGCTTCACCCTAATACTGTTCTCTACCTTACAGCAGTCTTAAGTCACCGTAGTATGTCAAGTCACATGGGAGTTGGCAACAGGGGAAGGTCTGCTCCTACCAAAAACCTGGTTCGTGGGGCACTTTTGAGTGTGGGATCCCCTCAGAGGATGCATACACCCTGTAGCAGCTGTGCAGGGCTGCAACCTCTCTCCTGCTGTGGGACCCCCAGCCCTGGACACAGCTGGCTAGCAGGCACACAGAGTTCCTGCCAGAGGGGGACACCGGCTAGGAGTGCCCAACAGGCAAGGTAGGAGATGCAGACACTGTGCCAGGTGGTGGGAGGTGGGGTGAAACAGTGGGTAGCTGGTGTGTCTTGTACATAAAGTGCACCAGCTGGCAGTGCTGCCAAGCCCCTGTCCCCACAGGGATGAGCAAAGCACAGGCAGAACACCACTCTGAAAAGAGGCAAGACCAAGAGCGAGGTCAGATTCCCAGTGCATCCAGATGTGTAATTTCCACCATGCAAGACAGTTCTGCACCTTTATTCAACGTGATAGTTAGGAAGCTTGGACATAAACAGGAGGGAAAAAAAACTATGATCAAGGCATTATCACAGAATTCAAATGCCAATGGCCACCCCATAAAAATCATTGTCCACTTGTTTTGTTGGATAATGGAGAAAACCTTGGGGTTTTCCTTCTCCTGTTTTAAACTGGAATAACTATACTGTGGGGTCTTGTCAGATGCTTTGATCACTCGGCATTATAGGTTTATGTGAGTACGTGCCCGCTTTACAAATGTAACTAGTGTACTAGTCTGTTCTAGACTTAACTGAATTATTGCAGTGTGGGGTCCAATTTTCAAAATCCCTAGCAAATGGCTTAAAAATTTGCATCATATTTTCCAGAGTAACTTCAGCGCTTGTGATGGGAGATGCTTGTGGGTGGTGAGTGAATGACTGCTGTATAAAGTAACACGGGTCTGCTTTCTTTGGGGCGAATTAAACAAGGAATATGATAACGATAACAATAGTAACAACAACATCAATAATAATGGTAGGTTAGCACTCTTCTAGCTGGGCTCCCGTAACTCTACTGCATTGATGCTGCTGCTGCCCTCAGCTGCCCATCTTCCCCTCTGCCAAACAGCCAGAAGCAGAGTGCGTGGAAGGGGAGGCGTGCCTGGGTCCTTGGCCGTCCTCGCGTGTGGCCCACGATGGCTCTGGCTACCACATGCGGCCATGCAACAACAAGTGCCGCAGCAGAGGTGTTGAACGCGCCTTTCCTCGTTCTGCTCCAGGGGTAGCAGCCTCCAAGAGCGAGGCGGGCAGGACAGCATCCGACCGATAGAAATCAGAGCTCTTATTTTTAGCTGGAAGAATGGGGACCCTTGTGTCATGTCTGAATACCTGTGTCCTGCCGTAGGATTGCCACACTGATGGTGGCTGAGAGGCTTTTCTGCTGGGCGAGGCCCAGCGTTCGGTCAGGGAAAACAAGTGTTTCCAAATGAAGGAGAATGAGCAACCTTTTGTTAACCGACAGGAAGAACTGGGGGAAGCCTAAGAGTTAGGTGCAGCCTCCTTGTCTCAGGCTGTAACCAGGGATCGGTGCCAAAATCGTCGCGTCCCGGGCGGTCCTGGGGTCAGCCATCCCCCGGTCAGCCGAGGCCGAGCCCTGTCCACCGCCGTGCCTGCAAAATGTCCAGGGCTTCTTCCTCTCAGCAGAAAACAGCTGTTGCTAGGGAACTGCTTAAAGTCAAAAAGACAGGGAAGGATGAGAGGAGAGCCGAGAGGGTTGGGAGAAAGGAAAGCGCGAAGAGCGTGGGGTGGGAATTGATGCCCGTCTGGCCACAGAGCAACAATTTCCTACCCTTGCCAGGACTGTGTTTTCTTAAAACGGCTTCCCTTGGTTTTATTTTGTTTTTTTTAACGTGGCTGGGGGGGCAGGTAGGATCTCTCCTTTTTCATTTAGTGTGCTTTCACAGGATACTTTGTACTTAATTTAATTATCACTCTCCTAATAAAAATTGTAACTCTTATTTCTGCTCTCCCTCACTCTTTGGGGTTGTTATTCTTTTCCACTTGTAGCACGGAAATTGTGGATGCACCTGTTTTTATAAATTCAGGTGAGACTAAAACCACAAGTTTTTTTGTTTTTTGCTCGAAATTTTCCTTCTTCCTGGAGTTAATGGGGTGCTGACAGGTGATCTATCTCTGGGGAACATCAGTGTTACACAGATATTCACCGTACAGGGCTACCTAAGCTCTGGTCAAGATCTGCTTGGTGCACCTAAAGGCCTTTTTCAAAGCCAGCTGAAGCCAGCAAGCATGTTGTCCTCACAGGAGACTAACTTTGCATTAGTCCACATCAATACAAAACACTGTTAGCCCATAGCTCCTCTGCAAGAGATGCAGCTTACGTTTGCATCTGGTGGCATTTGACTGCCCACCAAAGTGACTACAGACACCGCTGGAGTTACTACAGCTCCCTGCGTGGGTTCAAGCAGTGGCTCAGACTCTGGCCCTAGGTTCATCTCAAAAGATGCTTCAATGTCTCTGCCACTGCACTCTCTATTGTGTGGGTTGGAGTGTGGTAAGTGACGGCGTTTGAATTAAAGAGAATTCTAATTGTGGGCAGTACTAATGCTGTCTGAATAGCGAAGAAATGCATCTAAATAAAGAATAAGATTATGTAGTGCATTGCCAAGCAGAAATAGAAGGAAACAAAATATTATTTGCAATTTAAAAAAAATAATAACATCATGTGGATAAAAGGGTTGGTAACAAGATACATATATATAAAGTCATTAAAGAAAATAAAATAAGCTATGTGTGAAGTTTCCAAACTCAACTGCGGTTGCAATACCTTCCAAAGAAAGCCATGGCATGTAATAAAAAGCTCTGGTTTATTGGTTTCAAATACTAGAATGTATAATTGACTTATGGCAGGGGCGGATGGTGCGATAGGTACTATTTCACTTCCAAGCTTCTGGTCCAAAATCAGCCTTGGTTAGCAGTGACTGAATGTTATTAGTGTTTGATGGGTCTCTGGCGGAACCTGTGAAATGCGTCGGAGGTTTCAGCGCACTTCCTAGTGGGCAGGTGCCCATACCACTAAAACCACAGCTCTTTTGGCCCCAGCTGCATTCACTCTCTTGGCAATCTCAGTGGAGAGGCTCACGGCTGAATAGAGCGTGGAGCAGCCTCCATGCTGATATTTCCTCTGCACAGAAGCTGCACCAGTCACATGCTGGGGCACAGTAAGGGAAGTGCAGGGCTCAGGGACCTGCTCTTCCTATCTATTCTGAGGCCAGAGCAAGAAAGCATCTTTCAGCTTTTGGACCAAGGGAGACAAAGGTAGATTACTGAGCTTGCAAAAGCCTATTCTTCCAGGAGAGAAACCAGGGAGGATTTAAGCCCTACATCAGTGCTTGGTCTCTTGTTCCCAAACTGTCCCGAAGGGAAATTCTATTTGTTGTGATCTTCAGCAATCTCCTCTGCAGGACCAAATGAGCTGTTAATCTTGACTGGGCTCTTTTGTAATGCTTGCAGTTCTTTGTGGCCAGAGATACGGTCATCAAGAGGCATGAGTCAGCCTAAGGAAGCGCGGAGTAAAATGGCTGGATAGGAACCATGTCATTTTCTGGACTTGGAAAGCTCATTCCACCCTCCCTACTCCGTGACAGGCAAGAGGACTGACCTCTGGAAATAAAGGCTCTTTGGCACATCAGGCTTGGTCTTTAGAGGCTATTCACAGAGCTCCATAGCTCATGTTTCTTACTGACATTTACGTTTTACATACTGCTTTCACCACATTGCCCTCCTCCTGTCGCTTCCTGGCAGGCTAATAAATCCACCTGGCTTTTGATGGCTGTCTGTCAGGCTGCTTCCCCCGACCATCTCCAGGCCCTGTTCATTTCCCCCCGTGAGCAGGCGCATCTTCTTCTTTGCTCCTGTATTCATTTGCACTTGGCCTTGCAGTGTCTGCCAGGCAGTTCAACATCTGAGTCAGTTGTTATCCCAGGCAGACTGTATTAGGGGGCTTCTTCATTAACCTCTTTGCTGCTGTAGGAGAAATGAACTGTACAAAGGCCTTGCAAAGATGGAGGGTGAGCCATGGACAGCAAGATTGGGAAGGAAGAATCACCCAGCAACTACTGCATTAGAAGCTCAGGAATTCCCTTATTGCCACGAAGATCCTCAATAACTCATGCACCAGGTGCTGGATGACAACCAAAAGACACAACCCTTCTGATGCTCAATAGGATCTTTGAGTAAGAGAAGCATTTGCACAGAAAGCTAGCTGCGTGCCAGACCTGTGACTACAGCCCAGCCTTCTCCATGCGTACTCCAGCCTCTTCCTGCATCCCAAAGCAGCAAAATATGGCTTTGAATCACCTCTCTGAAGGAGCCCTCCTGTTTCATTAATGGTATAGGCCACATGGACAAACGACCTTCCTAACGTAGGCAGCATTCACCTCATCCCGACAGGTGTCCCTAATGGATGGAAGCAACGTCATGTGTAGCCACTTGTGTCTCCCTGCTGATCTGAGCATCCTGATCTAATAAGTGGTGTCCCTGCTAACTGCAGGGGGGTTGGACTAGATGACCTCTAGGGGTCCCTTCCAATCCAAAACATTCTATGATTCTATGATTCTATGATTCTATGATCATAGAGGGAGCCTGAACTCATGCTTATGAAACAAACCCCATGCTTAACAGTCTCAAGATGACAACAGGGTGATTTAAGTGGTGGAAATGTTAAGTCCACTGAAGTTACTCTTGCCTTCTTACAGCTTTAATATTTCCTGAAGGTAATGAATATATCTCAATATTATCCAGCAGGTCAAATCTGTCAAATAAGATAGAAGATGAGTTAAACCAGAATATGACTTTTTGTGTCCAGAATTAGTTCTCTGGGACCACAGAGGCTGAGTAAGCTTTGAACTGGAAAGGAACTGAGTTGATATTAATTGACTAAGTTGCCTTTGGCCTGAGCAGATAGAAAAGTGCAGCTGTAGTTGCTGTCAATAGGAGGCAACAGCATGGTCAGTGGGGCATAAAGCAGTAAACAACGACAGGTTTGTTCATGCTACCCAATAGGCTGAAGAACAGACGGGTGACGGTTCAATCAGATGTGGTTGAGGGGAGAGCTCATGCATCAAGAACAGCGTAGTCCTAGCCAGAGCATCAGGGACTGGAGAAGGACGGGATAGGCCCTGGAGAACGGCAGTATTTCCTAACAGGGAGGATCAGCAAGGCTGCGCCTCAGCACTGAAGCCAAAACAACTGAGCATGGTTCGTTGAGAGTAAAGTTATCTCAGTTGCCTTTCCATGTGCAGAGACTGGTGTCAGAGGATATATGAAGAAGTTGTAAGAAGGGCCTCGCAAATTCCAAACAGAAATGCCACTTCTTGACGCATGGGAAGAGACAAACTGTGTGTCTTCAGGGTCCTCTTCACCCCACACCATTTTTTTCTGTGTCTTTTGAAGAATTCCCCCTTCCCCACACCCAGATGTTTGCAGCTGTAATTTCCTTTTCCTCATCTGTTTAACCTTTCTTCCATTATCCATTCCCCGTCACCTACCCCATCCAGCATGGGTCCTTGTAGCAAGCAGGTTCATGTCATCTAAACTGCAGTTTCCCTCCTGTGATGAGGAGATGGGAAGTATCAGAAGCAGCAGTTTTAATTCCCTTATTTCCCTGGATCAAGTTCAGACTCCAGCTCCGTGGGCTCCTGTTTCTGTCAACCTCTCTTTCACCATTCTTCGTGTTCTAGTATCAGTTGAAGCTCTCGGGGAGGAAAACCCTGGAAGTACAGCCTGTGGGAATTTCAAACATAAATGTATTTATTTCAGTCTCTGTCGTGAAAGGCATTGCTGTTTGTTTGGTTTTTTTAATGCAGAACCAGGGCAGGAAAATGCAGTTGGGATGTGGTGGTGTTGAAGGCTGTGGTGGTGCTGTGGCTTGCCACGTTAGCAAATGCTGCAGTGTCATAGGAATGGAGCTCTAAAGCAAAACAGCTGGCACCGAGGATCTGATGTCCACACTTAGGCGTTTTGGGGGGTTTAAGTCGGTCTGGCTGTAGTCTGGCTCCTTCGGCTGAATGCCTGTTAGCAGATATATTTCTGAAACAAGTGTTTCCATTTAAATGGGGAAAATAAACTAAATGGGGACAACTGGGAGATTTACTTCAGAAGTGCACCTTTGTGCCAAAATAAAATGCTAATTTAGACACATGATAGGTGGCCCTAAGTGTGCCTGCCCCTTTTATAAAATAGAAGAAATGATGTTCATTTGCTCCGAGAAAAAGGGTATTATTAGCCACAGTCCATTTATCTGCTCAAGTGCAATGCAGTAGCAATTGAGGATGAACACTGCACATTTAGAAACATTAACACTTGGAAAGCATATAGGAATGCCCTAAAAAGAAACATACCCTATGTTAACTATACTCTCTGTGCTTTAATGATCCACCCACGTCCAAAATGTTGCCTCCCTCTTTTTTAATCCTTCTTTGGCCTCATGCCACATTCACTTGAAAAAAAGTAGTTTTTCCTTTGGATTACCCGTGGTTGAGAGCCCCTTGCTAAATGCTGAGAACCCTCCACGCCTGCTGACTCTGGTGTAAAGTGATGGCACTCAACTCTCCGTAAGGGAGCACGCAGGCTCCTGCCTGTTAGCCAAGGATGTGGAGGGCAAATGGCTGTGTGGGTGGGAGCACATCCACAGGGAAAAGGGGAAGCAACTGTGTGTGAGAAAAAAAGAATGACCAAGGAAAAGAGTTGTGTGTATGTGATAGGGGGAGACTAATACAGTTAAAATTGAAGTGATAAATCATACCTGAGATCCCTCTCGAGACCTATAAATAGGAAACTGAAAAGCATTTCCTTCTATTTATTTTATAAGTGCTATAAACTTTATCAGCTTTTAGTATTGGAGACTCGTGCAATATTTATGGGCTGTTTACTTTAGAAGTTATTCAGAGGTTAGCGTCAGGAGGCTAATGAAAAAGAAAATTGGGATGGGTAAAGGAAAGAGGGCTTTTCCTACAGACCCATAATAATAAATGCATCACATCTGAGTTGCTTGGCCCTCTTCCCAATGTCCTTTGCTCCAGGGATGCCTGTATTTCTCTAGCAGGTACTTACCCTGAGCTTCACAGCTCCACAGGGGATCACAAAGAGCATCACTTATTGGTAAAAATGAAGACGAGCTCGATCAGGGGTTCCTATGAGGAGACTCGCAGAGTGAAGAAGGAGATTGCACAATAGGACGTGCAAAGAGGAGGTGCCTCAGAGCGTGTTTCAGAGATTTGGACAGATTAAGGTATGTAAAGGTCCTCTAAATGGACCAGAATCCAAGATCAGCCTCAAGTAGTCTTCAGTTGCAATACAGAGGAAGGCTACTGTGGGAACGTCCTCTGACGCTGGATTAGCCCATGGCCGTATTTTTGGACTAATCAGTAGGTTGGAACAAAATAACAGCCTTCTCATCCCTCAAAAAACCTCACACCAAGCACAGTCCAAATGTCTGATTTGTTTCTTAATGTCTGGAAACATGATTTCAACTTTCCACACTTACACAGTTTCATAGATGGCTTATCTCTGCTCTTTTCTTTCAAATGGAGACAACAACGGTTTTCAAGGGGTTTTTTTTCCAAAGAAAGATAAAATCTCTTCAGATTTATAGCTGGGTGAAAGAGCTTTCCAGAACCTGCTGCAATGTAGAATCTTTCCCTTGGAAAAAGTTGCAGATTGTTCGCATAAAGAAATGTGAACATGCAGAGACTGCTGGGCTCAGTTATATGAAGGAATCCCCCCCAAAAGCTGTGAATACAAGCCAAAATTAAACAGCTCTAGAGAGCACATCTTATGGGTAGGACGGGAGGCCCAGTCCCAGCTGGGGAAGGCACAGACACCAAAGATGGTATCGGTAAAGCACAGGGACTTGGTGCTGCCCGCTTGTTTCTGTAGACAGCCATGGGATGAAAACTGGACTAAGAAGAAAACATGACATGAG
Organism: Egretta garzetta; assembly: GCF_000687185.1. Taxonomy (NCBI): domain Eukaryota; kingdom Metazoa; phylum Chordata; class Aves; order Pelecaniformes; family Ardeidae; genus Egretta; species Egretta garzetta. Next base: position 1,392,975 of record NW_009258260.1, read on the forward strand.
GCAGCCCACACATCTCGAAGGCAGGGAGATTTAACGTATCAATAGCTCAGTCCCTTCACCATATCAAAGAGGAGACCAGGAGGTGCCTAACTTACTAACTTACCTAAGGTGTAAATTTAAGAGAAGTGCCCGGTGTTTACAGGGCCTTTGGTATGGCAGAGACAAAACGGGCCAACAGCTCATAGCGTTAAGCTAGACGCAGACAAATTCAAACAAGAAATGAGACCTGTTTTTTTTTAACAAATACAAGAATGAGGTACAAAAATATGCTGGCTTTGGCACATTTTTAAAATCCTCAAATCAAGATCAGATGCCTTACTGGATGATACATTATTTTAACTGCACACAAGTTATTGGACTCATTACTGAAACAGCTGGATAAATGTCTCTGGCATGTGTCAGATTAGATGATAGTGTATTAGTCCCTTCTGTCCCTAAAACTGTAAGCTTGTGAGCAAAAAAATTGCTTCCTCCTGTAGGTGTAAAACACTGTCTTCATTATTCGACTGTAACGACCTTATTAAAAAAAAAAAAAATCCCAAGCACAAAACCAGACAACCCTTTTATGAAGTGCTGTTGTAGGGAGTATGTTTTTTGGCCTATAGCCTGCCTGTATACCCTGGGTAAAATTTTGGCCAATGGGAATTATGCCTTGAACTTCAATAAGGATGAGGTTTAAAATGTTGCCTCTGCCAGCAACTGTCCATTAGCTTCTGAGAAACTTCCAGCTATTCTTCAGAGAAATTCAGGAGTGCACTGCCTGCTTGTCACCCAATGTCAGATGGACTGGCAGCAAGTTTTGTTCAAGTCCATCAAAGAGCCCTGGAACAAACATTCGAGGGTAGTCTTGCGGTAACCTCTTTTAAGAGTGCTATCTTACAACTTTCTGCTGCTGTCGACCCTGCAGAAAAACTCTGACTACGTTATTTTTAAGCCACCATTTTACAGATTAATTTTGATTTACTTGTATGGGATTTATCAAAAGAGCTGGAAGAAAAAATTCTTTAGAGTAAATAAACCACAATACGTGTCTCCTAGGATTTTATGTCTAGAGCAGAAAGTTAGTTATGAAATAACAAAAGAGAGAAAGAGGAGGAAAAGCAGGTGTTGTCAAAGGGTATAGAGCCAGTGTTATACCTAGAAAAGGCTGAAAGAAAAATAATGATGACCCACGGTTCAGCTATTATAAGACAAAGGTTCAGAGAGGGGAAAAGGCCTGAGTTACTGGAAAGAAAATGATTAAATGATTCTGCTTTTTACTGGCCTAAGGAAGATGTAAGTGAATATGTTACTGTTGAAGCCAGATTCAGGATAGAGATGAGGAACAGTCCTTTCTGGCAGACAGTTTTAGCCACAACATAAATACTGATCTGCCAGAAGATTAAATCAATAAAAGGCTGTTTTCGTAAGTGTAGTGCATGTTATTAACTGAAACAAGATGAAGCAACTCTCTTGCCTATCATGCCTTTAAATTCATAGGAAACTTCTTGCCTTCGATGCAAGGAGTGATATGAAGGAGTAAAGATTTTTTTTTTTTTTTATTTCAGGTCCCAGATGTGAAGCAGGGAGACCCGTGCACCTCCAGATTTAGGAGTTATTCTTCCTGTTCGTTTTCATACTCAAAAATAAACCATCAGAAGAGAACATACAGGAGTGGTGCTCTAACAAGATGTAAACACCATACCAGAGAGGTCCAGCTGGCAGCCTGAGGACCAGAACCAGCCTTCCTTCCAGCCCACCATATCTCCTCTGAGGAGGTGGGAAACAGCTGCCTGGGCAGCACACTTGGACTTAGGAATCAAACACCTTCCCCCATGGTGGTGAAAAATTTGACGGTTAGAGCTGCACATGCAGGAGGGGATGGTACTGGCGTCAAGCCGCCTCTGTTGCTCATGGACTCCTACCAGCAACCTGGGAGTTCCTCTGAGAGACCGTGAAAGGTTTCTGTGACCTCACCCTCCCCGCTGTGGCAGTGGGTGCTTGGTTATGCTAAGGGGTTTAAAAACGTTGAAGAAATCTTGGAAGAAAAGGCCAAAAATCTCCCCCTCTCCCCCCAACAAACCCAACAAACAACCCAAAGACCCTAAAACAAAAAGGAGAATGAAAGACACCAAGGACAATTGGGCAAAGACTAGTTATTTACCTCTTCAATGATAGGCAATGTAAGTTGATTTTTACATTAAAAAACCCCATGAGTGCATGTCTGGCCAAGACACATTACAAATGAATGTGTAGCTGTTTGTCAGCACAGGCAGAGCAGCCATGTACCTTCCGTGTAAAATAACCACTACTTTGGAATAAAGCAAGTAGCTCCATAAACCCCACTCCTATCAAAGCACAGTTTGCTGCCCGTCTGGATCCTGTAACTGAATGGAAACTGAGAAGCTTTTTCCACATCTGGGATACCTTCATGGGCTCTCTCTCCTGTAGAGTTTCTGATGGCTAATAAAGGTTGAGCTCACACTGCTGTCCATTCCCTGTTGAGACATTGAGATGGCCTTTCTCATCTGCCTGGTCAGTGTACAAAGCTTGTCTTTGAGACCTGTGCTCCCCACAAAACCAGCCAGCGGGATCAAGAGCTATCTGGAAGAAAAAACAGGCAAAAGACAGCGATGAGGGAGAGCAAAAGTAAGTCCCTAGAGAGCAGGCTGTATTTGGATCCTTTAGAACAGGCTGTGGCATATAAGGGAACAAAATGGCCACTGCCCATGAGCACAAGCTCCTCCAGTGTCCCTAGAAGGGTGCGGGTGCAGTTCACAGAAAACACCACCGTAAAGGTCCGCTTTGCTGCTGTCTTGAGGTAATCTGTGCCGTCTCAAAGGGCAAGAAAATCCATCCAGGGAAGGTTTGTCCATTTAAAAAGAAAACGACAACAATTTTCAAGTGCTAGAGTGGGACCTGCTGTGATGGGAGAAGTGGCAGTGTGGAGGTGACAATGGCTTTCTCACCAGATGACAAGACCATAAATGTCAATGGGCATTTCATTAGAGGCAAGGAAGGAAAGTACAGACTAATAAAAGGTACGACACTGACAGCAGCTTCTCCTCAGCAAACATTGCTGGCCCACTCCTCTGTCATACAAGCAAAATTTATTGCCACTACGCAGTGCATTAACCCTTAATATATGGGCTAGAGCCCAGGGAATAGCCATTTCTATGCAAGTTTTGTCCAGTGGTAGAAAGACAAGGTTTGACTGCAGGGAGAAGGCTGGTCATATCCTGCCCATTCTGCCAGAGATCCCTCTTTGCCTGCTCACCCAGCGTGGTCCGATTTCTCTTCCCCACACCTACTGTTGCATTCTGCAAGCCTAGAACCTGTTCTGTCCTCAGAAATTGTGGTCCTAGTCCTCACTGCCAGTCTCTCATTGCAGGCTCTTATAGCATGCCAGCTCCCCCACCCCCAGCCCTACTTTTCCCCTCAGCCTGATACTGGCTCAGGGTGGCCCTCGAGCAATTTCTCAGGCACTGCACTGCAAATGAAGATGCTGAGTGAGGTAGTCGGTAGGTAGCCCACAGCAGACCTCATAGCCTAAAGGCAACCATGCTTTAAGTACACAGTGATCCACAGACTTGGGAACTCTTGATATTTGGAACAAGAAAAACCTTCCCCACCAGCTTTTTTTTTTTTTTGTATTAATTGCAACCACTCCTGTTTTTTCTCAATGCTCTTCTAGAAGATCTCCAGGTGTGGGGTGCCCATGGATGTAACAGGGATACCTCCTTTAGAAAATGTACTCCAGTTTGTGTTCTTTGCTCCTTGTTTCCAGCTTCCCCCTCCTCTCCAGGGGTTTCTTGTCTCCCCCTGTCCCACTGCTCTGGGGAAATGCTAAAGCAAGCTCCTAATTAAAGTGGTTGCAATTCCCCACTGGAGCAGTGGCGCCAGGGCCTGAAACCATCCTGTGTCCCTGTCCCCTAGAGACAACCCAGCCACGCTCAGACACCTTGCTGCTTACTCCTCCTGTCACAGACTTTCCCATATTGGCTCCGGCAGGTTTCCTCTGTGTGTTTTCTCATCTGTGCTAATCTCTCGCCAGCGCTGCAGGCAGGGGATGGGGAGGTCGCTCGGCAGATGAAGCGAAGACCTCCCGGCCCTGAAAATGACAAAAGGGTAAGAGCCCTGGGAGGAAGCGTGAAGGACTGAAGCAAAGATGCAGCTCTGCCTTGTCGCTGTGTTCGCGGGGGCAGCATTTCCATGTGACTTGCTGCTGTCCTTTGCGGAGGCCCAATGTGCTGCACAACGCCTGCCACCCAAATGACACCGAGCGTGTAATCCCCTCACTGCCCAGGTCAGTGCCTTGCAGGCGCCCTGTCCACGCTCACGCTGTCAGCACGCACATGACGTATGGCCCACCCTGCAAAGCAACACAGACAAAAAGCTGGCCCGTGCCTCTCCCGGTGCACGTTCTCCCCCACCACGGCCACGCTCGTGGCCCCCGTCATGTAACTACAGGAATCCCTGCTGCCACCACTGCCCACCATGCCGGTGGCATGGGTAATGGTGCTCTGGCTGGAATTACCCACCTCAAGTGTCTCTTGGGATAGGGAGACTCTTCACCTGGAGAAGATGCTGTAGCTGCCTCGTATACCATCATCTGTATTAGGTCCAGCCCAGGCAATGCACCAGAGGTACTGCTGAGTTTAACCACAGTGAGCCCCTCTTCACCTGGCGTGTGATGCCCTGTTGGGAATTGGGGCTGCTGCTCCATTCAGCGGGAGCAGGCAATATGGAGTGCAGGAGCCAGAGCTGCACCTCGGTTCTCTGAACCAAGCCAAACTCACCTACAGAGAGGCCTTTCCCAATGCATTTCAGAATATACACCCAGAATATATGTTTGGAACCTTCTAAACATGCTTGTGCACAAATGCACGTGTAAAACATATATTCCTCCCAACAGCCACACACACACACACAGAGAGACAAATGTACACAGGGATCCAAGTGGAAAAAAAGTGCAGAGACAAGTAAAACTTCTCTGAAGGTACCAGGGTCATGCCTCAAAACTATTCAAACGACTTATGTGTAGTTATAGAAAATCCAGTGGCAGGGATGCCCCCTCTGTGGGAAAGTTTTTCAAAGAATA
>NW_009258260.1:1398069-1407165 GCF_000687185.1 Egretta garzetta
GAACCTAAGTCTCAACTGTAAAAATAAGGCAGATCTTACGTGGCTGGACCTCCCACAGCGCCAGTTCAAAGCCCTTTGTTGGTGCAAACGAGGTTCAATTTTGCCACCTGACAGAGAAGCAACAAGGACGGGCGCTCACCACCTGGGGACGGCAAGCAGAGGGCAGAACTGGAGCCGGGAAAGCTGCCATCCTCAGGGGTGCCCGATGATGCCAGGGGAGTGGGAAGAGGACGGGCAGTAATTACGGCTCCCAGGGAGGTGGTGCACACCCAGGCGTGGCCACTGGCTCACACACCTTGGCCCACAAGCTTGGCAACAGCAGGCGGCTCAGCCTCCGTGGCTCTGATGGGGAAAAGCAGGCAGAGGAACCTGGTGTGCCTAAAGCTGGCACTAATCACGCTGGCCTTGAATAAAGCTTAGGCTCAGGGCACTTGGCTGCTTTGGAACTTGTTAGCCTGTATTTTTCTTCCAACTGTGACAGACGGGGAGACAGTGGGGCCAAGGGAGCAAGGAAAACCAATATAACTGAAGTTGCCCAAAAGTTTTGATTCAATATACAAGAAATTGCTATGGGAAAGTAGAAACGCTGCTTAGAGATTCAACCCAGCAACATCAGAAATTTGCTGTCAGGTGTTTTAATAGAAAATATCAATGAAAAGAGAAAAATGGAAAAATAATTTAATAAAAATTTTCAAAATGAAACTATTTGAGTTTTTCCTTACTGATTATTGCAGACCAAACTATTTTATCCCAGAACCAAAATGGTCTGGTTGACAATAAAATTTTTGAGTTTGAAGTGCCATTATGGTGTCTTATGGGAATCTTATGAAACGTCTCACGCTCCTATTTCACGTTACCTCCTGGGGTCTTCAGGTGGACTGCCCATCCCATGAGACACACTGGCGTCAATCAGAGAGATTCCATCACCATTGCATCTGTGTGCCGCATCCATCACGAGCAATGGTATCCGGCACAGATGCCTGGCTCTTAAGGGAAATGAGATGGCCTCCTGCTTACTCACAAAAAGGAAAGCAAATGGGAAAGACAGGTGCAGATACATCGATAGCAAGGGGCACGTGAAGGTCCTTCCAGTTAAGATCTTTAGAGCTGGAGGCTTACGCACTGTTTGTTCCACTGAGGGGTGAGTTTGCAGCCAAATACTGACCCCACTAAATGGGGACCGTCAACAAGTCTAGGAAAATAGCACAGTGTTAACCAAAAGCCTAAATAATAGCTTATGGTTGCAGTCATTAAAGATCAACCAACATGACTATCCACAAAACTTACAAGCCAGGGGTACTTAAGGGACAATTAGTTGTTGTTTCACCCAATAAAGAATCATTGGAATTGACAGGGTTAGATAGAAATAGTTCTTTCACGTGATGTTTAAATACATCTGTACCTTCTTATTATAAGAAGTTCTTCAGGTCAGGAGTAGAAGTGAATTCAGAAAGGGGATAGACCACTGTTTCACCACTGGTGACGATGCAACATTATGGTCTGTCTGTGACTTTTGAACTTCCTTATCTGCTAATGGGTGGGAATTGGGCAAGCATGCTCAGGAAAGATTGCTCACGACTTGCTCTCTTCCTTCTGCTCTTCCCTCGGTATTTACAACTGGCCATGCTGAAAACATAAAAATGAACAAGGCAATCTTACTACCAGTGCTGAGGTGTCAGTTTTTAGGTTATGTCCTACCACACAGCAGGACACCCGCACTCAAACCCACATGCTGTCTTACACTGGAGTGAAAATGTCATCCAGCATCAGCTCAGCCAAATGCATCCAACTGCTGGTAAGAAATGCAGTGATGTTCCCAATAATTCCTGCCTCAACTCTCATCAAGGAATAGCTATAATCTCTCCCCAAATCAAAACATAATCTGCTCAACAGGGAGCTAATAAAAGAAATCCAATTCTGAAGGGAAGAATGACAGGGAAATTTTTAGGCACATAAATTATTAATATAAAAAAGATGTTGGTGTTCAAAAATAGCCAAGCTGCTAATACATAGATTGGAGTTACTTTCTGGACAACAACCAAAGCAGCCTGTCTAGGAAGGGATTGTAAAACTCATACTTTCATTAAAGTCACGAGTAAGAAAGACTTATGCTAGAGACTGCAGCAGTCTTGTTACCTTTTTCTGTGTGAAGCTGTGCAGAAAAGAAATACCCACTTAGATACTGAGTAAGCAGTCAAACTAGAACCAGATTTCTTCTCAAAAAATAGTTTTCTTCATATGTGGGGAATCACTCATCTCAACAACCTACAATCAGAAAAGAAGATAGATTACATCAGGCATGCTGAAATATCTCAGAATAAGCAATTCCTACTGCTACGGCTCCTCCAAAAAGCACATGGATGATTTGTTGCTTGCTGCCCATTATTGAAGCTACTTCGATCTGCAGATGTCCAAAGCAGAGACATGTCTAATGAAAACAGACTGACATTCCCAACCCCATGCCTCTATCTCAAGTTTCCACTTAGTCTCCTGCAAAAACCTACATGCAGTAAGAGGATTAGATTTCCAGTCCCTGTATCAAAGTGTATGGGACCGAATAATCCCAAAACTCCTTTTCCCACATTCCTGTGCTGAGAGTTATGACCAGCCTATAAGGAGAGGATAAAGAGGAGCTTCCATGACTCAAGGACTCGCTCTACCCTGTCCTCCCTGTGAAAGCACAACCCTCACCACTAAATTCACCACTGTTTTTTTTTTTTTCCCCAGCAATTTTGACCGAGTCAGTGCTGCAGCATCTTTTGAATGTAAAGCCCTAAGAAGCTGTAGAGTCAACTTCTGTTTCACAGCTAAGCAAAGGGACCCAGAAACCATGGTGCTGTGCTCACAGGCCGTAGTGGGCACCAACGCCCCAGACACCTTTGGAGCTTGCTGGGATCCGATTTGGCTCTAGACAGCCCATCTTAATGTATTGCCATGGAAACCGCCCCATTCCCGGGCACAAGGCCACCTTTTCGTGGGACAGTCTAGGTTTTTTTTCCAGCACAACAAGAAGTGATTATGCCCACAACAAAAGCAGGTAATCATGGTGAAACACTGGAACGGGTTGCCCAGAGAGGTGGTAGATGCCCCATCCCTGGAAACATTTACGGTGAGGTTGCATGGGGCTCTGAGCGACATGATCAGGTTGAAGATGTTCCTACTCATTGCAGGGGGGTTGGGCTAGATGACCTCTAAAGGTCCCTTCCAACCCAAACTATTCTATGGTCCTATGAATATTCTAAGTAACAACATACAGACTATAAACAGATTCCTCTCTCCTGTATTTCAAGGAAGCCTTCTGAGATTTATTGGCTGTTGTCAAGACAAAAAAAGAGTGGGCTCGCTGAGACATTGATGCCTTGTAGGACTATTGACCTTTCCATTTCTCATCAGATGTGAGACAAGAGGGATATTAAAGATTATAACTTCTAATAGTAGCTACAGGGAAACATACAACAGGATAAAGAATACCGCGCACAGTAATAGGCTCCATAGCCATTTTGTCGGCAAGGCTGAGTTTGTCAACATAACAACTGCCTTGCTCACCCAGAGACATGCCATATGTTTTTTACAACCAATTATCTTCTCCACGGCTAGAACACGTTTCCCTACTAAGCCAAACCCTGCAAGTCCCGGTCCACATCAAAGTCTCCAAATGTGCAGTGCTCTGGCAATTTTGTCCTTCAGGGCCAGACTTCTTTACCCAAGGGGCTGGGAAAATCCCAAGCAGCACCTACGAAATCCATCAAATCAAACACACCTGAAAGGAGGGAAGGGGAGGAAGAGCTTCCACCTTCTCAGAAAGAGACACTTACAAGAAAAGTAAAGCACGTCTGCACATTCCTGTCCTGCAGCTCCCCGCCAGAGTGTGCCATGAGTGCTGTGACAAGGGAGCAGCCACCCACATGGAGGAGTGGGCTCGGGGTCAAATTCTGCATTACCTGGCACTCCAATGCCATCAGGACATGCCAGTCCCCCTGGGCTACTGGTCAGCTGGAGACAAAAGCACTCTCTATCAAGAAATAGCCAGGAGGCTCTTTTTGATTCTCTGTTTTGGAATCAAACCTAATTTTAAAGAATCCAAATCTGCTACAAAATTGAACTATTTCTTTCAAGACAGCCACAATTAGGGCTGTGGGTGTGGCACAGAAGTACCCAAGATTGAAAATATTCTGCCTGAGAAAGACCTGCCAAAAATAAAATAAATAAAAAAAACCCCAAACCCAACTCCTAATTTTGAAACGAGATTGCAGGTTCATTTGCTATCATCGCTGAAAGAAAGAGAAAAGAAAGGGAAACATAAACATACATATACACACCAAGGCTGAGACAAAGAGTGAGGAATTCAGTTCTTTTACCTGCATTCTCCACACCTAGTCCCTGAGAGTAACAAGCACCCTTGGGACAGCAGTAATGGTGAAGGAGAATGGTCTCAAGTAGCACTATAACCACAGTGCGCTGAAGGGGGCATTGGTGGCTCATGTAAGAAGAAGGCAGGGTGCTGAGCAGACCACACAAGGGATGATGTGCCACCCAGCACGCCACAGAGGAGAGCGTTGCCTGAGCTACCCGCTCTAATGACAAGTTGCAATTTATTGCAAGTCTTGCGTGGCTTAAAAGGGCTGGGAGCTTTGTCACTGAAGTCAACGGGAGTGGGAGCAGCCCCGGGGAGACACAGCAGTGAAATCCTGTTCTCACAGGGTCACCACAGAGAGACGTCAAGCATAAAACTCGCAAGTGTGGCTGCCATCTTCTGAACTGCTCTTCGGCAGGTGCTCCGAGGAAAGCAGTTTGCTCCAAAGGGTAAGCGAGACTGGAGCTAAAAAAAGATAGATCCAACTGCTAATACAAACTAAGCTGAAAGGCCAAGGGTTTCTTTTTGATTTGTATTCTCTCCACTGATCTGTGACCCACTCTGACCTCTCCTCCTGACCCCTCACCTCTGGCAGTTGGGTGGAGAATTAGTCACTCTTAAGTAAGGACACAGACCCAAGGGCTGTGGTCCGTGCTGGCTTCCTCTGGATCAGGGCACGGTAATTCCCTGCAGCATGTGCTGCAGGTCATGGTGCTCCTCACGTTGGTCATCCATCTTCCATGGTTCCTCAGCAGAAAGGCAATTTGCTGAAGGGTGCTCATGTCAGAAGTGTTCTTGTCATACGGTGGGTAGGTTGTCCTAAGCTGGCTGCCTGCTATTGCCTCATTTTTCCTAATGGGTGGCAGAGGTGACGAGTCCAGCTTTGCAAGCCTGCTTCTCCAGTAACGCTGCTGGAAGGGTGGGACACTGTCCATGGGTCACTTAGGGTATGCAGAGCTCACAAAAATTTTGTTCCATCTTAGGACTGAGCCTTGGCTGGACCAAACACAGCTGGGACCATATAACTGACTTCTTACTAAACGAGAAGTTAATCTCATCAGAGGGCTCAATCAACAAATGTTGACTGCATTTCCTCAGGGTCTGCCATGGTCCCATGGGAGGGACAACAGGGACACAGAATTGAAATGGATGGCTTGCTCCCACTGTGGCCTCTCCAGATTTGCAATTCAATTCAATAAAGATGGAGCAGGCTGCTGAGCTGCCTTTGAAAGGGTCAGAAGGTTCAGAAGCAGCAGGAGGGAAATGGAGGCAGGGTACAAGCAGGAGTAGAGCCAACACTATTCTTCTTCACTCCAGAGTGAACGCTCTGCTCCTGGGGTAGGAGGAAGAGCGCCTCTCTGAATTACCAGCAGGACCAGAAGAATATCAAGGGCTGGATGGCTGACACCCATGCCATTTAGCAGGCATACAGGTGACTCAAACCTGAGGGGAACAGTGGCTTACAGTCAGAAAACCTTTGCCTGGGGTACTGAAAACAACTCTTCTTCACTTGTGTCCACACCTCTCTTCCATCACCTTCAAAGCACCCACAGCTTTCCATGTTACAGCCAAAGACAGGGTCAGTGCGTTATCCCAAAGCATGAGAGAGAGTTGAGTTTTTGTGTGAGTTGCAGGGGGCTGCAGCGACCCAGAAATACATACTGGAGCGTGCAAAGAGATCACTGTCACTTACCCCTTTGCCTCTAATCCCTGGAGAGGATGAGGTATTGCTGTAGGCAGCACTGCCTAATGGCTAGCGTGAATTACAACACTATGATGACGAGTGCAATCCAGCCAGACAGAAGAGGACCTGAAAAGCTCGTGGAGAAAACACCCTGATTTAGCCACCAAAATATACAAAATTATTAGCAAGCAAGCTCTCTTCCTTGAAGTTTGAATTTGTCTTTCTTGCTGGAGTTCAGACGCTGCTAGTCACAAGGAGTCACGATTACCTCATACAGCGTGTCACATTAGCTTGCAGTGCAGACCTGTCCCATATCCCTGATGACAGAGACAGAGCTATAGGTTGTCAGCACCAAGCCTGTGCTAGGCTGTATGATCAGGACTTTCATGGTCATACACTTCAGTTCAGCTATGTGTCTCTGGATCAGACAGGGTGGTTGCTGGATGTGGCTCCTTGCCTGCTGTTGGGGAGGACGTCAGGCAAGATGATATGGATGGATCTTTCAGCCTTCAGAACTGAATCATCCACAGATCCATTTCTTTCTCACTCCTTATTCCCCTTTCTTTTTTTTTTTTTCTGGCAGGACTTGCTACTGTCCAGTATCTTTGCGCTGTGTGTCTTCATTGCGTGCATCTCTTTCCCATGAGTCTTTCTCAGGACAAACTGATGGTGACAAGAAGCAGACCTATCAGTGCTATGATGTCCCAGCTCCCATTTTCCAATACCAGCCCATTCCAGGAGAATACATAGGAGCTGAAGGGGGAGCTTCACCCTGAACTTCGGCATAAGAGAGGGAGCTGCGGAATGCTGCAATGCTTCTATGGTAAATATTTTGTGCTAGAGCAGGTATAAACACAAAACGTTTTCAGAAAAGGAGGAAAGGAAACATAAGACTTGTCCTTCTCCAGTGGCTTGCTTTTATAATTCCCCCAGATGAGAGCAGACTTGCACCCAAACACGTACCTGTTTTGCCCACTCCAGCTAGCAAGAATGGTGCACATTTTCTGCTTTTATTTGCAGAGCTTATCAAGGCAATTTCTTGATTTCTTCACCACTCCGTAGTGTGAGCCTGGAAGCTTCATACAGCAGATTGCAAACAGCATTGCTTAGACTTTTACGGAGATGACAAGTCCTGACTAAAGTAGTCATTCCGTGGAGCTAGTCCTCTCCTAGGCCTACCATACATTCTACTTAAAGGCCAAGCAGGCAAGACATTATTTCTCTTCTCCTATGCACTGATTTACCCATTTCTAGCATATTTCATGGCAGTGTCTACCCAAATATTTAGTGAATAGGATTCATCTGTATTACAAAACCATTTAAGAAAGTCTGTCATCCTTGCCAAAGATCAAGGCCAAAGCCAGGGCCTCTTCCATTCTTCTCTATTCATCAGGATTTAACTCTCATCTTTTCAGAGCATTATGGCTCAGGCAGTTTCAGCAAAGTGCAAATTCCAGCTGCTCTGATCTCATGGATTCAAAACCCAACTATTTCCATTTTCGTGGCTACATGCTTCCTGTACTTTGAACTTGCTTTGAACTTTGGGTTTGAACAAACTTAGGAGCTTCCAGTCATAATCAGTGAGATTTCATCTAGGTGAAAAAAAGAAAAAAGCAAAAAGAAGGTGTTCTCTGTGGACCAGACATAAAATCAGCCCTGGGTTCAGTCAGAAAGGTCAGATGAACTTCTTAATGAGCCCTACCTGAGTTTTAAGCCTGTACTGGCAGCTGAAACTAGTCAAATTTCAATCCGTTTCAGGTTTTATTTCACATGTTTCATGCACTTCTAGACCTCATCATTTGCAACATATATAATTTGGTTATTACTACTGATTTCAAGAGTAGATATAAATCGCATCGGAAGTGAAGAAGGTGGCCAGACTGTTAAATCTCTCCTCTGTTACTGAACTTTGACAACGCCATTTTTTTCCATAGTACGCTGAGGTTATTTCAGTTGGATGTGAAGTAGAAGTCACAGACGTCCATGAGGTAGAGCTGTCTCAGCTGGGCCTTGATACTGAATGGAGGGCCCATGGCCTGATGGAGGTCACCGTAGGTGACCACGAGTGCTGGGCCCACCTGTGGAGCTCCTTTCCCCCACTATTTCTCCCTTGCTTTATGCTACTTATGCCCCTAGTACGAAGGCAGGGTGTGAGGTCTCATAGCCCATCATAGTCCCTCTGAAAGGTTCAATGAGAATATTTCTTCTTCTCCTGTCTTTCTGAAGACTGTTGCACGGCATCACGTGAGCTGCATCTATTTAATTTAAACCTGAATGACACTTACGCAGTGAGAAGAAACCGCTTCTCTGATTTGCTTCAGGCTGAGGGGTGGAGAGGGCATGACCAAAATGAGGGCACAACAAAATGAGAAGCCAAGGCTTAGCCCTATGCAGCTTCAGTCCTCCTGTCCAGATCACATTTGAAAACAAGGCTGTCTTCTGGTTTGTCCCAACAGGTTGCTGCAGGTGCACAAAGAGAAGCAATGAAATCTCTGCCCACAGAGCTAATCACAGCTCACCTGGATGAGGTCCTGAGCAACCTGATCTGACTGGTCCTGCTTTGAGCAGGAGGTGGGACTAGAGACCTCCAGAAGTCCTTTCCCACCTCCTTTATTCTCCGATTCTGTTATCTTTCAAGTTGTTTCACTGAAACATTTCTGGGCAAGAAAAGAAGCAGAATGCAAAGTGTTCATTATAAACATATAAATATATTAAAAATAGATATATTCTCCCATATAACAAACTCTAGTCCTTATTAGAGAAAAGAAATGTGAACTCTATTTTAGCTGAAGCTGTTGCATCTGCTTTCCGCTTATACAAATCAGGGAAAAATATTCAACAATGTCTCATGTCTACCTTTTTTCTAATAATTTTTAGCTTGCTCAAAACAACTCAGATATACCATGGGTCTAAAGTTCAGCTCCCACTCAGATATTATTAGGATCATCTACCACCCAAGAGTTGTGATACAGAAAAGGTGAAGGAATTGGAAAGAAGAAAATTCCAATTAAAAATAGGAAGTGTAGAGTACAAAGAGAGATTGTGAAACAATGACGAG
>NW_009258260.1:1407206-1414554 GCF_000687185.1 Egretta garzetta
AGGAATGCAAAGAGATGGAGATTTTAATAAAAAAATACATGATAACTAAAGCTAGTCAGAAACTATTATTTTTTTTTTCTCGGGAAACGTTTTTACAAAAATATGAACTGCTAGGTTGTTTTTTTTTCCCCTAAAGATTCAGTGTAAAAAAAAGAGCTTTCATCAAACACAAAACCGATTTCAGTACAAACAGGAAAAAATACCTTTTTGCGATTTTTCTATTTATTTCTTTTATATTGTTTTAAGAAAGTACAAAGGAAAAAATTAATTATATCATTATAGTTACATCTTCCCCTGAATCTTCTACTGAAAAAAGTTTCAGACACCTTATGGAGTAATATGCAAGGTGATGGCAGCCTGGGGCAGCTTGGCTGTTGTCAAACCATTATCTTTCCAGCATTGCTATTTCACATTTGATTGTAGGAATTTTACATACACTTAATATTCCCGGGGAGAAGAAACACACCACAAGCAGATTATTAGGGTGAAATAATTTCATATCTAAAGAGGTAATTGCAGAGATCTACAAAGCTACAAATATGAGGTTAACCTCCTTCCTTCTGTTCTTTTCCCCCACCCCAAATAATTCTCAGCTTTTACTTGTTTTTTCTGTAGCCATTAATGAAATCCTTCTTCTACAGTACTGCTAAATGAGCTCTTCTATACACAGTGGCAAGGACAAATAATCCATCACCTGGCCTCTCTGCAACTCATGAAATACTCAGCACCAGGCAGTCTTACAATGCAAAATCCCAGCTTTTAAATTTTCCGTAACAATGATATAAAGGTTGAAATAATTCCTGTGCAATATTTGCTAAAGAGCTATTCTGCAAGAGGGAAAATCTCGGGAAACCCTGTGTTCCAAAACACTGGTTTATCAAAGCCCCAACTTGTAATGGTTACTGGTCAAGCAAACTGGTGTTAGCTGGAGTACGAGGGGATACATGAAATCAGGATCTGGCTTCAGCCTGAGTTCCCTGCCTGCACTCCCTATTCTCTCCTCTTCTTCTAGCATTGGCTTGCTTTAAGATTGTGCCATTAAGACAGAGAAGCCTAAGGGAATGCCCAGAGCAAATATACAGATTCTTCTCACAGTTTT
The DNA here is from genome assembly GCF_000687185.1 of Egretta garzetta. Taxonomy (NCBI): domain Eukaryota; kingdom Metazoa; phylum Chordata; class Aves; order Pelecaniformes; family Ardeidae; genus Egretta; species Egretta garzetta. The sequence continues at coordinate 1,408,306 of NW_009258260.1, forward strand.
GCAGGATCATACACCAAAGATGTGGTTCCTATCTTTGCCTTTATGAAAATGGTTTCCAGGAGTATTCCTGTGGGTTTTTTTCTGGGGGTTTGTTCTTCTCATGCGGAGGAAGTCAGCTGGAGAAGCCAGCATCATGTGGTTCTGTCACGGTTTAACCCCAGCCAGCGACTGAGCCCCACCCAGCTGCTCGCTCGCTCCCCCCCGCAGTGGGATGGGAGAGAGAATCAGAAGAGTAAAAGTGGAAAAACTCATGGGTTGAGATAAGAACAGTTTGATAACTGAAATAATAAAATAAAATAAAAAAAAAACCAATAAAAATAATAAAAGAATATGCAAAGCAAGTGATGCACGATGCCATTGCTCACCACCCACCAACTGAAGCCCAGCCAGTCCCCCAGCAGAGGCCCCCCGGGCCAACTCTCCCCAGTTTATATACTGAGCATGATGTCATATGGAATACCCCTATGGCCAGTTTGCCCTGGCTGTGCCCCCTCCCAGCTTCTTGTGCACCTCCAGCCTCCTCAGTCGGTAGAGCACGAGGAGCTGAAAAGCCCTTGACTTCAGTAAGCACTTCAGCCCTTGCTTCAGTAAGCACTACTTAGCAACAACGAAAACATCAGGGTGTTATCAACATTATTCTCATACTAAATCCAAACCACAGCACTATGCCAGCCACCAGGAAGAGAATTAACTCTATCCCAGCTGAAATCAGAACAAGTTCTCAAAATATTTGTGTTTCCAGAAGGGAGTGCAGTAGGGACTACAAGCAATGACTCTGGGGAGGAGGAGGGAGAGGAGTGGATTTGCTTGTAGACTTTGTTTCCACACAACTCAGCCTTGCTCTCTTCAGCTGAAGTGGCATCGCTGTGCCATGCACGCGCCAGGCCTGAATAGCCAAAACCATCCCATCGTGCAATCGCCCCCTCCCTTATCCAGTCATTTGGTACCCTGAGCCATTGCATCTCATTTCCAGTAGCCCTGTGTAGAGAGCTATTGTTGCTGTTTGACAGATGAACATGAAAAAGAAAAAGACAAAACATTGTAGTAGTTCTGATCTGAGCCAAAATTGAAATGCTTAGAGGACTTCCCTTGCCAAATCAGTGAACAAACAAACAAACAAACTTTTTTTTTTTTTCTCCTTATTTTGGCTCAAAGAAAACCTCTCATTCAATTCAAAAGGAAATGTTCCCTTTCCATTTTCAGTAAGTTTAACAGAAACAAGCGATGGGAATAAAAAGACCAGAGGCAGACATTGCTTTACTCAGCAGTGCAGCGCTAAAACACACAAAGCACAGAGGGGCAGCTTTCCCCATCTGACAGACAGTGAGATACTCAGGTTTCCCCATTTGAGATCTACCTCCTCTGCTCTATTATTCTCATACTAAATCCAAACCACAGCACTATGCCAGCCACCAGGAAGAGAATTAACTCTATCCCAGCTGAAATCAGAACAAGTTCTCAAAATATTTGTGTTTCCAGAAGGGAGTGCAGTAGGGACTACAAGCAATGACTCTGGGGAGGAGGAGGGAGAGGAGTGGATTTGCTTGTAGACTTTGTTTCCACACAACTCAGCCTTGCTCTCTTCAGCTGAAGTGGCATCGCTGTGCCATGCACGCGCCAGGCCTGAATAGCCAAAACCATCCCATCGTGCAATCGCCCCCTCCCTTATCCAGTCATTTGGTACCCTGAGCCATTGCATCTCATTTCCAGTAGCCCTGTGTAGAGAGCTATTGTTGCTGTTTGACAGATGAACATGAAAAAGAAAAAGACAAAACATTGTAGTAGTTCTGATCTGAGCCAAAATTGAAATGCTTAGAGGACTTCCCTTGCCAAATCAGTGAACAAACAAACAAACAAACTTTTTTTTTTTTTCTCCTTATTTTGGCTCAAAGAAAACCTCTCATTCAATTCAAAAGGAAATGTTCCCTTTCCATTTTCAGTAAGTTTAACAGAAACAAGCGATGGGAATAAAAAGACCAGAGGCAGACATTGCTTTACTCAGCAGTGCAGCGCTAAAACACACAAAGCACAGAGGGGCAGCTTTCCCCATCTGACAGACAGTGAGATACTCAGGTTTCCCCATTTGAGATCTACCTCCTCTGCTCTAGGAGGTTCTTATGTAAGTAAAGGTCAATCTTCACATCTCTCTCCTTCATACTACATGTGCAATGCATGTAGCCAACCTTGTTATAAACCCCCTGCAAAAAGGATTTAAATACGTTATAGAAGGTGGAATGGCTCCAGCAGGAGAGAATAAAAGAGGTTTACCCTAGAAAATCTGGGGCAGGAATATGATTTCAAGCCAATGAGGCAGGGGCAGGGATAGAGTCCGTGTCTCCATTAGTGCGAGTGAATGCCTGGAGCAGACAGCTGGGGTAACACGGGCCCTTCCTCGTCATCCTCCAGTTTAGGAATTCAGCTTCTTACTCCTTTGAAAAACACACAAACCAAACCAAAACCAAAACCAAAAACATCCCCCTTTTTTGGCTATTCAGCAGATTTAGTTGTAATTATCACGTGGCCATGCTGACTTTATGATTATCAAGAAATAGTTTATTTACCAGAAACATTTGGCTGAGCCTCATTCTGGAGTACATGCTAAGCTCTTTGAATCGCTGATGGCACATCTGAGATCCAGTACAGTCATTGCACAGTGCCCCACTAAAACCCCAAAGTTCATCAGGGCCTCTTGAAACTACACGGACACATCGAAGGGTGGAAAAGTTTAAAGAAGAAAAAAAGCCAAACCAGATCACCCAGTTCCTAACACTGAGTCTATACCTGCATTCTTCCCAGTCTGTTTATCGCAGGATTTTTCATTATGCCTAAAAAGAGTTACTAGTCCTAATATACGGACATTTGATAAATCTGGGTGAACTCATGTTCTAAAACTCCACTTAAAATCTCAGCCTTAGGGAAAGGGAACAGCAAAAAAGAAAAAAAAAAAATCACCTTGGGAGCCTTCAACGATATTAAGGCTGGCATCCTGAGGCACTGAAAATGGCTGGGGAGCCGAGCAGCGGGAAGAGCAGCATCTCAGCCACAGCTCACCAGAGACAAGAGGCAAAAATTCAGAAATAAACTAAACACTGCTCAATGTAGCAGGACAGCAGGGCTTGGTGGGAGCTGCTTGGTGGGACCTCCAGGCCAGTCACCACAGACCCTGACGAATCTAAACTTTCTCCAGGTACTCTTCCTGTGCCTGGAAAAAAGCTGGGTGGGAAGGGTCCAGGCAGTGCCAGCTATCTTGGAAAGCAGTTTGGCAGCACCCACGGTGCATTCCCCCTGCCCGGCACAGATCATCCTCCACCCCTGCATGTCTAGAGGAGGTGGATGCTGTTTGCCCGTTCTTTGCATTGGGCTTCAAAAAGCAATGAAATCCATTTCAGTTTTGCTTGTAACTGTTCCATTTCCACATTGTCACTGTTCCCTGGGAATCTGGCTCTTCCTCACAGCACTTTGTTCTTTAATGACTTTTTTTCTGGAACTTAAAAATAGTAGTAATTACAGAAAAGGTTCTGCTAGGCTATTCTGAATAAACGAAGGCCCTTTAAAAAGAGCTGTTGGCGAAAATGAAATAAAGGTATCATCTGCCATGTTGTCTGCACCCCATGCTTTCTCAATGTGTTGTATCCGACCTGCAGTATGAACTTGCTATATAACAGAGTTTACCGTGACCAAATCTGGTCATGTTAAATTATGTAATCCCCAAGATCCGGTTGCTAGACTCTGCATCTTTAAATCTCCAGGAGTGCATGACGAACTTCGATATAAACTCAAATGTTCTCTTTTGTTTTTCCCATGCAAGTTAAATTAAAAGTCATTAACCAGCGTTTTTGCGTACACGGAAACACAGCAAGATGCTGCGCTGTATTGTAAGCGCATACGCAATTGCTGTATGGGGAGTAATTGAATCAATGAAACCTGTTTGCAGTGCCCAGACAGCATCTGCAAGGACACCGACTGAATTTTGAGAATGAAAGGCGAATGACTGGCAAACGCCACTCCTGTCACCCACGCAGGTGTAGCAGCACAAGCTTCAAGCCATGCGAGAATCCATGCTCCCCAAATCTAATTTCAAGCCGAGAATTCCTTAGAAAGGAAAAGGGAATTTCATTTTGCAGGACTCAAGTAGTCCCTGAGCTCCTTACTGATACTGGCAAGCAGGCTGAAATATTGCCAGTAGATTTTTAGCTTGGTTTCTAAGGAAACAAGGCCTTTGTAAGCACACAGGGCTGCGTGTGCCCCTGTGTGTGTGTGTGTGTACATTAGCCTCTCGGATGCCCTTCATCTCCAATGGCTTTTGAGCTGATTTCGAACCAGCTCTGCTGAAGGCACCAAAGGCACCGTATTCTTACAAGTGTCGTGGAAATCGGAGATCACGTAAAGGCCGCGGCTGTTCATTCTGCCACTGACAGAAAGGCTAACAAACCCACTCTTTTCAGACCTTAAGGGATCCAGGGTACTGCATACTGTACTTCATTATTTCCGCAGATCACGGATCTGGTCATTTTACCTTGCTGAAGCATTGCCCAGCAACCGCTGGAATAAGCCCTGTCAAAAGCCAGTGACCCTTCCAACAGCCGCTGAACACAGCCCTGCACTGGATGTGAAGTGATGCTGGCAAAGGGATTATAGACATAAACTTGACAGAGCCCTGCATTGCCTAGTGCATCGTGCTTCACAAGGAGCAGGGGGGCCTGAGCGTGCGCTTGGGTCCCAGCTGAGTGGGCTTCAGGCTGTTGGACTCCCTCACCTGGGAGCATGCGGATTATTTGACCCAAAATCCTGTGACTTGGTTGCTTTTATTGTTGCTTTTCAGCTCCATGCTGACTCTGCTCTCTAAATGTCTCTAGGAGGGAGGGAATCGAGGGCGCCAATGAAGCGGAGATGTGCTTAATGCAGGCACCATTAATAAATCACTGATAGTTAAGATATAGATTGGGTGATGGGTGGCAGATGGGAAGGAGGAATGTCAAATTGCTTTTCTCATATAGATTATTGGATTAACAAGGAAGCAGCGGGCATGTGGCAAACCGGTGTAACAAATTACTATCATAAAAAAAAAAATGGAGCTCATCGCAGGCTGGTAATAATGCCATGTCGGCCATTAGCTCTCTGGAGAGGTACTTAGAGCGCAACATCCGTCTTCTGGAAAAGAGACGGCCACTGGAACACCAGAGTGAAGGAGGCCCCCATTTACTTCTCCTTCCCCCCTCCCCCTGCCTCCGACTTCAGGGCTCATGCTGTTGAAGCAGGGTGGCCAAGAACAGCTGTAGTGAATAATCGCCATAGCTTTTAATAAGCGCTGCTAATTATTCCCTGCATCCCCCCTCGCCCCGCCTCTGACCAGGCTCCTGCGCTCCCCTGCAGCAGCGCAGACGATACGGGCAAACAGCAAACTGCCGGGCTGACCCTGCTCTCGGGTCCCAATCCTGCTCCGTCTGAAGTCGGCGACTAAAGTCCCGTTTGCCTTCACTGGAAACAGATCAAGCCTTAATTCTCCCGCTGTTCCAGCTGCCAAACACATCTGCCTGCCTGCACTGCGAGAGTTATATACCACTGTTGTGCTGCAAGCAATGCCTTCTGATACGCACGGGGTGCATCAAAATAAGCCTCAAGCTGGCTTTAGTCTCTCTGTCCCCATTGCCTCCTACCAGGAGCTAGGTAGGCCTGTGTGCAAGGAGCCAGCACTGCAGGAGAACAGAGGACTACAGGTGTTAGGGGGATAATAACCATATCTTCTAAAATGAATAAATTAAGTGAAGGATGCAGCTGTGAAAATCCTATGCAGAGAAAAGAAGGAATGAATAGTAGAGCCCAGCATAGCCCAGTGCACCTAGTTTGGTTGCTGGTTCGTTTTTTGTGGGTTCAGTCACTTACTTGGTCCTGCAAATTTCAACTTAGGCTGGGTAAAATCACATTTTTCTTCTATCGACCAAGCATGTTTCCACGTTCAGGTTTTGGACACCCTGCCTTGACATGAAGGAGGCTGCAGCCTGCTCACATTAGCTCCCCCAGCCCCCAGCGGCTCACACAGGCTCCCTCCAAAGAGTGCAGCCAACGCATGTGAAAAAAAATGCAGAAACCGATGTCCGAGCCTCAAGTATTTTTCTTAACCTTAAAACACGCTGGAGCTATAGAGCTGGCACAGTAACACAGGGAAGCCTTCCTCGCGCTCGGGTGCCTCTCCCATGCAAGCAGGGACGGTTGCCGCAGCAGACGCCCGGCCCCGACCCCCCCCGCGGA
>NW_009258260.1:1414566-1436410 GCF_000687185.1 Egretta garzetta
CTGGGGCTGCTGCAAAATCACAGGCAAGCAAGCACGTAATCGAACGTGGTCTTTTAGTATGTATGTGCTACAAAGCCTGGCGATGGTTGCACAGGCAATGTTTGATTTGGAGGGGCTGCTCCCTGAACCCTTTGCTCTTTTTGATTCATGTGTGTGACAAACCAGGGTTTTAGAAGAGCAAGGAACAGATCCCCTCCTTTGTCATCCTTCTGACGCCTCAGGTCCCACACCCGGCTCCTGCATTAGCCCCTCTCCACTCCTCTCCCTGGGTCTCCATCTCCGCCTCCTTCCTGCCGATCTGATCTCAGCCTCCCCTTCCCCTCCTCTCCCCCACCCAGCTCCCTGCGAGGTCCCTTGGTCTTCACCCCATTTGCTCCACTCCTCCTATGAGCCAGGCCCTTTGCCCAGCCAGTTGGGCTCTCTAAAAGCTTTGAAATTTCATTTAGCTGCTGACCCTTTGGTTCCGGGCTGATTTTGGCCAGAAGCCTTGGAGAGTAGGACACAAAAGGGCCAGAGAAAGAAACACTAGGAATTTTGAAGAGGGTGGTTTTCTAGTTTCAGTGGTTAACCTCCACATCAGAAAAACCACTGGCGCTCTTGGTCCTCAAAGGTCATCTTCTTGAAGAGGTCGATGACGAACTGAGCTGTGGAGGCTGAGACGTCACTGGCAGACCAGCAAGGGCACCAAGCGCCTTAGTGGTGCCACCCAAATCCCATAGCAGGTCTGTGATCAATCAGCTTCTGCTTCCAGGGTTGTTATCTGGCGCTTCCCACACGCACAAAATGGAAAACCCGTTAGGGATGAAGTGTGTGTGTCCCTCCGTGCGCACGCTTGTGCGTACACTAACGTCTCAGGACCGGCAGGACCGGACTAGGGCTGTCATTACAGCCATGCCACAACCTACCACAGGCGCCAAGGGCTACAGCTCTCCATGGAAACTCTAATCCCTGTGAAATGGGATCTTAGTTTGTTTTTGTTTTTTAAGAAACCCACAAAAAATAGCTGAGAGATTGCGAAGCTAGATAGAAAGCTTTAAGAAGGCAAGAACGCCAACATCTTATCACACAGGCGGCCCCGAGCCCTGCTCTCCAAACAGGCAAGCTGGCTTTTTAGGGTTTGCTTCTGGAGACACAAGTTATTTATGTTTTCCACCCACCTCTGTGTCAACACACACCTCATCTGTTGTCTCTCCTTTGTCAGTTAAAAAAACAAGAGATAAAAATGGAGGGCAATTTCATCACCTACACATCTTTTCCTATATAATTTATCCTGGGCAGATGAATAGAAATGATGGAAGTGGTTTAAACGTACAGTGGAGAAGCTGTTTGTCCATCATATGCTTAAGGGAAAAAATAGCAACACCACCCACTGATTATGCAGACAGTATTATAACTTTACATATACTACTGTGTGGAATGGGATCAGGAATGACAGCATCATGACATACCAGTCGAGTATGCATTTACTGGCTAATCTATAGCTCAGCTCGTTACTCGCTAGGCTTACAAAGCACAGCTCTGGCCTGGCTTTCTGGCTGTGCTGTAATAACAAAGTTAGAGAGTGCTATATCTAACCGATTTCCACGCAGCGTTTCACTGCCTTTATTGTGGCATCGGTGCCACAACTTTGGGGAGGGCTGGAATGACAAACCCTCGATTTCCATTTTCCTGTCCAGTGCATCTGGGTAGAGCTTTGTGTCCAGCCTGTCCAAGCAGCTGCACGTCTGCAAAGCACTGGGCACTTTCTGTTCCCTGTCCTAGGAGGCAGACTTGCCTCCCGGTGTGATGTCGCCGGCTGTTACCCAGCACAGCGATGACATCACGGGGCTAGGCGCTCTCATCAGCAAACATCATGCTGTGGCGTGAGCTGACCAAGTGCTGAAGTGCTAAACTAGACCTGATTTAAAGGGGGGTGGGGGGGAAACCCAGGCCCCTAACAGACCCAGAATACACCCTGTTGTCTGTAGGAAACACGGACATTTGTCAATAAGGAAATGGCCCCGTTCTGATGCCCTGAAGCTTAAGGCAGAGAGTGTCTGTGTAGCGTATGGACTCCCCAGTTACAGGCCAGTGCAGCACAGCCCATTTGTGACACAGAGTGTCAGACATTACATGGGCAACAGCAAGGGCCACTACAAACCAGCATTTGATTTATGAGATGAAATAAAATGTGTCCATCAAGCCCATGAGGTGCATATAAAGATACAAAATCGTGCTGAGTGTGTAAGAAGTCTGTCTTCTAACACCCTGGCAGGGTTTAAATAAAGACTTCAACAGCAGCATCTAGGAAAAAGAAGAATCATCCCAGCTTTTCTAAGCACCCTTTGAAAGCCGTTTGTCCATCTACGGACCATGTGCTGTCCTTGTCCTCTCAGGCCACTGGGGCAGGTGTCTCCAGACCAAAGGGTCTTCTCCGTACCTTTTCCATATCCATTTAAAGTGCCGGGTGCACCTGCAGGATGTGAAGCACACAGGTCTTTGTGCAGAAAAAGCTAATCTCTTGAATTTTATCCGTTAATTAACTAGATGCCAACTGGAGAGTACAGGTGTTTGGCAGTTTCATGAGACACACACCACAGAGTCAGCAGCTGCTGTTATATTACCTGAAACTGCCAAACGTTCCTCCCTTGTAGCCCAGCACAGAGGACTGTACCGGGGGTGACCCAAAGGCTGTGACTGTCTGTGCTGCGATGAGATTTTGGCCAGCCTTAGCTGTGGAGGGGGCTCTAGTCTGATGAGCCCCCGCAGATCTAACTACTGGGCTTAGGACTTTGCGATGTTTCTGCCTGAGGTCTGACGCGACAGCAGGGATGCCCTATGGCACTTGTGCCAGCGTCTCTGCTCCCATGGTGCTGGTAAGCCCAGGGAAAAGCAGCCAGGAAAGCAGCGTGTAGCGGCAGCAGCAGAGATCGCAGCCCCTAGCTGCCCCTCTCCCAAAACCAGAGGTTCATCACATGGGTTATGGTATTGTGGGGGGAAGGAGGAAGAGGATCATTCATTGCCACAGACTAACTCAAAGGTCTGCAAAACGACATGGCATCCCCACACCTCATCCCCAGCCCTTGCCAGGGCCATACATTTCAAAGCAGGTTTTGGCAGCCCATGGAAATGGGATGGATGGGAATGGATCTAAATGCCACAGCCCTGGTAGCTTCGTGTCCAGAAACTGAGCAGCCAGGAGTGGCTTCAGGTGAAAAAAAACCTCAAGTTTTAACACAAGCAGGCTCCCTTCTCTGAGTGCCCCTCTCCCTTTCCCCCATCTGTCTCGCCTACCTTGGTTTTGTCTATGGCGGGGGTTCCAGTCCGCAGGTGGGAGATGGCTGCCAGGCACTGCAAACCAGACACAGTTCTGGATGAATTTCCACTGCTGTGTCCCAGGCCACTGCTTATCTCCTATAGTCACAGCTTTAAGAGGAATGATCTTAAACATGGCGTAAGAGAGATTACTGGAGACACCCATTGCCCTGCCATGAGCACAGGGCAGCTATGCCCGCAGCTGAGAGGAGGCAGTGGTGAGACCCCGAGAGGATACTCAGTGAGCATCCAGGCTTGATCTTTCAAGTGAGGCTTAAGAAAATAATGCATCCAGCTCCCATAAAGCTCCTCTGAAAACCCACACCTCCTGCTAGGGGCGAGATCTAGCATGCACCTGCCGAATTTGTCTGCAGGAGGCTACAGAGTGCCTGATGCAGGCACAGAGCTGACAGAACAGCAGGGTTCCCTGGCGAGGCCACCGGAGCTGTGAACAGACAGCAAGCTCTCCTTCCTCCCCCCCCCTCGCCCCCCGCTGATTAGCACGCTCAAGAAAGGTTTTGCATGTGCAAGATATCTGTAAGGCCCGCTGCCAGCTTTTTTGCCAAAGCACTGATTTTTCGTGATGCGAGTTACTGCTTTCTTCTAGTAATTATTGATAATGCTCTTGGATGAATTACAGACATTTAAAAATGAATTAGGTTGTATGTGTGTCTGTCTCTCCCGTCGCCTTTCTGTTTCTCCACCACAGGATCTATGGCTTTGAAATGTTGATACATATTCATTACAGCTTCTATGACTTGAAAGGCATAGTTAAAGGGAGAGCTCAGATCAACAAGAATGTGAAAGCAGCAATGAAAGCAGGATACGTGGCTATAAGCAGAGACTGAGTAAGCAGCATTTGAGCAGTTAGCGCAGGGAACGGGATACCAGGAGATCTGAATCCTGGTCCCGGTTCTGCTGCTGTCGCTGATGGCTGTGGACAAGACTTTGTGCCTTGGCTGCCTCGGCCATAGGATTAACACAGCGATGCTTAGCAGTGCTCTGAAGCGTTATGCTACATAAATGCAGTCTCCAATTGGTGGCAAATGAATCCAGCTATCACCTGTCCTGCCATTCCCAGTTGTCAAAGCAAGGAATCCAATGAGAGATTCTTTGGGGGGGGAAAAGCACTGAGCAGGTACCAAAACCACAGGTGAGAGCACCCTCTGCTCCTAGCGTTCAGAGCAGAGCCTCGGCAGCACCTGGCGCACGCACACTTTTGCAGAGTGACACGAACAGACGCACACATGGTCTGTGCTTACATGGAGACAGGTTTTGTTCTGTCTTGTTTTGAAGAGTTCCCAAGCCAAAAGTCAAAACAATGTGGAAAGAAACTTTGGAGGGATCTTCCACACCTGTTCCTGGAGGGTGGGATGCGGTGAGAAAGCGCAGATGAAGGATGAGCTTGTGTTTCTTGGGGCCACTGCGAGAGCGCCGGTGTGAGGAGAGAAGCAAGCTGTCCTTGAGCCAATGGGGTGGTACAGCGTCAACGCTCTCATCTGGCTCTTTTCTGCTTTTCCGCTGCAGCTCCTTGTGTGCATTTCTTTGATGTGGAGCTGTCTAGCACCAGAAGGCATTTGGCTACTGGCCACCACTTAGGGCAAGACAGAAAATCACATTGGGTAGGAGTTCAATCATGTATCTGGAAAAATCCTTCCTAACCTAATTTTAAACAGAGCTACTGAGAAATTTTGGGGTTTAGCAAGCTGGCATTTTTTCGGTAAAATCAATGCAGCTCAAAAATTCCCAGGCGGGCCTGGCTGTGAGACCTGAGCCATTCTGCCTCTCCCTGGCACAGCTTTGGAATGCAAAACTGTTGCATTTGAGACACCTTCAAGCTCTTACATGAAAATGCATTCACCTGTTAAAACTCTGCCTAGACTGCTCGTGTAGTGCCTTTCCAATCGAGACGCCACCTGCAATTTTTCTCTTTCTTCCTGAGAATCTCTTTACGCTTGCATTAAATAGGAGGCTGGTGCAAAGTTCCAGACTAATGCCAGCGAGCCTCAGCACAGAACAGGTTGAGTACCAGCAATGCTTGAGTAAGCTTTTTTTCTTACAGCTCCTGATGCTAATACGTCTCAGATATTATCCCCAGAGACGAAAGAGTAGCTTGCAGCTCATTCACTTTCTAGCCTCTCTGCCAGGCTTGCCAGTGGAAGCGGAAGGCAGTTTCCAGCAGCGGTGGTATTTCTGACGTCCAGTGATCGAGTAAGAACTGGACTGGGACTAAGTTCATTTCCTATCGGCTGACAGCCAGTCAGCACATGATAGAAATTTGCAGTCCCTGCTGGTGTGGGCTGGATTCATATTGGCAAACTCCACATGAAAAGGCTGTCTAACCCATTACTAAACTGTTGATGCCAAGACATTTCCCCATCTCCTGCGAGGATTCATTTTATAGTCTTTATGATGAATAGCCCTTGATATAAAATAGTCAGGGATAAAAAGGTACAAAACAGAAAAAAAGCGTATACAGGAAGAAAGCACAGCTCTTTGTTTCTTGATGCACAAAGACCCATCTTTGAACTCTGGAAATATGCAGGCTGGATAATGGATGCCGCTAGATTTACAAAGGAGACCTTCTTTTGTCACCTACACAAAGGTCGCATCTGGAACATAGGCTCTAACTGCCACGTGCAAAGAGGGATGCAAAGCAGGTTTCCAGGAACCCCGACCAGCTGCGGTCCCCAGGGGGGCTCTGTGAAGATGAGTAGAGTTGGGATTTGTCTTAGTCGAAGCGAGAGCTCCTCCTTCCCCCAGTGCACCCGAAGGGAGATCATGTAAGAAACGATTCTCAGACAAGCAAACTGTCTTACGTGAGAGCTCCTGGGCTGAGCACTGTGCCGATCCACAGTAAAGCCGGATCATACCACGGGGTATGAAACAATACCCGGACTCACCTTTCCATAAGCACCCAGCAACTCCGAGGGAGGGTATGATGGGAAACTCGGTAACCCCACTACACAGCAGAAATCATGTGTCAGCCTCCAGCTCTGCTTTCTTCTGGTTTTCTCTTGGGGGTTTTCCTCTGCCCTTGCCTTGCAGCTCCCTCTTCCCAGGGTGGAGCTTGCAAGATCCACTTGCTTAACATGAATCCAGCACAGGCCATGCTCAGCAGCATAAGCCAACCTTGTACCACGGGGCCAATGGCTCCGTCTCACTTTTACACTGGAAGGGGGCGTGGCCCGAGTGTGGTGTTAGGTAAGCTATGATGAAATTTGTTGCTTAATTTACACGTACTCAACGCTGCAGTGAGCACTGGAGGGCTGCTCCTTAAGCTGTTCAAGAGGCAACAGCTAGAGTGAAGGAACAGTGGTTTGGAGAGTCAACCCTGCTACCTTATTGAGGGGATACCTTAGGGCAACACCACCCTGGTTTCCCCCACATAAGGCACAGAACATGTATTTAGGCATCCTTTCCTGAAAGGGACTAACCATGCCCCAAGTGTTATTGCAGATGCTCCTTCCTGAGGTCATGTCTGTGGCAGCTGATGCTCTTTCATAAACCATCATGAGTAAATCTGTGGCTTTGACTTACAGTGGCCAGATAGTTCTGTTTGATGACAGACTGCTTTAATGTGGCTTTTATCACTGCCTTTCTCCCAAGATAAGGAGACTGTCAGAAAGATACTGGCAGTGGTTTAGGGTGAGCTGGATGCTGCTGTTCTAAATTAATAGTGGGGCAGCCTCCATTCACATCTCCCGGTGGGAGACCCCAGATGAGGCTTAGCCACAAGGACCATAGTACTCATGGCACTGATGTATGTGTTCCTTACTATCAGCTGTATTGTCTCCACCAAGTTATTGTCTGAGGGTAGATTAGAGTCCAAGTGGGCTGCATGTTCCCTTCCGATAGCAGGCTACCTGATGTCAGACTGCTGGTGTCTGTCATCTCCCAGGCCTAGACCACTCGGGAAAACAAACCACAACCTAGAGCATGGAGAGCAGAAGGGAACCTAACACTGGAAGTTCTTGCAACCAGCTAGCCATGAAAGGACCGCAGTTTGAGAATAGCTGCAGCTCTGAAAAGACAGTAAGAGTGTCCTGTGGATCCACACAGGAGACCACAGCGGAGTCATGTGCCAAGCACTAGAGCTGCAGTGGACCATTGCTGTAGACCATGAATTTCCAGGTCCTAACAGACCAGTGTGGTATAGACCAAGGCAGATACAGACCGCCACAGAGGGCAGTGCCGAGTACCGAAAGACTTAATTCAGGCTTAAAACCACAGTGTGGCTCCTTGCTGATATCGTGAGAGTTGGGAACATGAAAGATGGGGGAGTGAACTCCAGGCCATTAGGAACAGGGCTAATAAATACAGGCTAGTGATTAAAGGAGGTAGTTGTTATGGGTGCTGTGATAATGTATTGCCGTAGGCAAAGAGAGGTGGCATGGGAAGCAGTGAAATAAATCTATCTGAAAGGACTTCATTGCCCATGCTAGAGTGCACGCATATGCCAGAGCCTGGATCTGTGCTGCTGGCTGACTTCCCAAACCAGTGCACAGCAAGGCAAGAGGGAAATTACAAATCTATTTCCCTGAGATTCTGGCAAGGGGAGACAAAATGGGCACGTATTTTTCCTCGGAAGGGAGAGTCCAGTATGTTTTTTTCTAGCTGTTCAATAAGCCACAGAACCAGGAAAGATAGAAATCTTTTGCCTTGGACAACGTCTCTTCACCCTCGCGCTGCCAGTGCCTGTCTCTGGCAGGCTGGTTTTGAGACTCGTAAACCTGGGCTGGGGGACCAAATCCTCCACTGCTTCCTCTTGACAGCACCTCATTTCAGCTGTGCAAGAGGAGAACAGGAGGTATCTGAGCTTGAGCTGCCTTCAGCCAAAGACATCGAGCGGTGCCCCTCACTTTGTGCGTGCTCAGGTACACGCATGCTGTCAGTACTCCTGGCCTTGGGCAGCCACAAATTTGTCATGGCTGGCAAGGGCTGTGCTCCCAAAGTGCTGAAAGATGACTCCAGAGTCTTCTGCAGGTCCCTCTTGCCATTTTCCCTCCTGCAGAGGGGAAATTGCCTCACTGGCGAGGAAGCCAGGATAGCTATGGTCACAAGCGCTCTCTGTCACTGATGTCCCATGTCCCTGTGATGGCAGCTACTCGAGAGAAGTGAGTCTTCCTGGCTGCCTCGGACTTCCGTGTGATGCACAAGGGAGCTTTTAAGCTACACCCACAGCTCTCCACCTTCATAATCCAAGCTAGGTCTCCTTCCTTTTCTTCTCTGGGGAGGATCAGAAAGCTAATCTGCTAAGTTATCTCTAATTCATCCATATATGTTCTTTAATTCATCCATATATGTAACAGCTGCTTCTCTGAATTGCTAACACAAGATCGGTTCTCATTATACTGAAGAGAAAGTATAGAGGTTCATTCCTATTCTCACTTTTAAAATCAGACACAATGAATTCTTATATTGACTGGCTTTGGGCGAGAAAGTCATCAGCAAAGAAGCAGAGGAGCATGAATATCTATCTATATCTATCTATCTATCGTATGTGTATGTGCGTGTGTGCGTGCGCATAGATTGCCTCTGAAAAATAAATTCCTTCTGTATGCTAATTTTTCTCCCTGAGTTTCCAAGACAACAGTGGTTTCGCTCAGTGCTGTCCCCATATAACTCCCTGGTCCCCTCTCTTCAGAGACTGCTTCATGGTTTGTAAGGGCACTGTTTTTTTCTCCATTTATGTAGCTTTTCCATATGCTTATCCAGTGTTCACCCACACTGAACAGTCCTACCCCAGGTATCTGTGAATACCAGCACACAGAGAAGTTAGCCCAGAACGAGCTACGGTGTGACCCTGCAGAGGGCATCGGCAGCTCTGGCGTAACAGTCCCGTGTGTACATTCTTTCTCCATGTCACATGTAGAGTCACTTATCCTATTTATTTTGTCAAATAAACTACCCCACTTGACTGTGGGGTAAAAGCATGTCCCTGGGCAGGTACTGTGCTGTCACACTGTAAAGATCACACCTTAACCTGGGATACTGTTTATCTGGGGTAACTTGTTCTGCATCTGTACCCAAAGGCATTCAGAGGCATGAGCTCTCCTCAGTAGATTTGTACTCTGGGAGGCATCTCAATAACCCATAGCAGTGGTTGTGCCCACAGCACATAGCAGGATTTAGCAGCATTTTTCCCAGGCTGGTGCAATCACTTAATGGATGTCATTTTTGCACAGGCAGGTACCAGCAGACGTGTCAATTCATCTTGCCCCTGTCACTGCTTATCCTCTGCAGCCTGGAGTTGCCTGGTAATAGAGCTATGCAAGGAACGTCTGCTAAAGCCACCTCCTTCACCACTTTCCACTGGGTACAGGTCCTTCTAGTGTCTGAACTGCTCAGCTGCTGCAAAACACAAGCCCAAGGGCTTGTTTTGCTACCCCTTTCCTGGGAAGGCTGTCCTCCAG
The DNA here is from genome assembly GCF_000687185.1 of Egretta garzetta. Classification (NCBI taxonomy): domain Eukaryota; kingdom Metazoa; phylum Chordata; class Aves; order Pelecaniformes; family Ardeidae; genus Egretta; species Egretta garzetta. Next base: position 1,424,277 of record NW_009258260.1, read on the forward strand.
CCCCTAGGATCTCACCCGCAGGAACGCTTCCCTAATTTTCAAACTACACTTTTCACTACTCTTTCTTTCATTTCTACAGCATCAGTACAGCTCCTTTCTTCCATAGCTGAAAACTCAGATCATTTACTAGTTGCACACCTATCTCCTCCCATGTATCTCCTTTTCTGTCCCACAGCAAACGTTGCCATGAAAAATCTTGATCGGTAGGGTTCAGGAAACTGCAGCAGGATATTCCAGGAAATCAGGGACAAAACAAGATTTCTAAATACTGGTTAGAGGTACCTTTGCAAGTAGCTCTCATTCCTCATCAGTGGGAAGATCCAACTCTCTCTCTACCTGATGGGACATGAGCGTTCATGGGATATAAACAAGTGCTTATGAAAGCAGCCCGGTTCCTGGGATGTTACAAGAAAGCACAGGAACAGAATTTAATAAGTGCATATTCTCTAAAGAAGCTGTGAATCAGATGTTCCTGCTTATCTTTTTCCAGGCTTTATTTTCCTGCTCTTTAAGAGGAGCTTATATTATGGAGAAAAACAGAACCCAGGTCCCACCCTGGTTTAGAGCAGCTTAGATTTGGTGCATTCAGAAACCTATCCAAGTTTGATAGTGGCATGTGCAGTTCTGAGAAATCCCCTTGGAAATGGAGTCTTTCCTCCAGAAAGTTGGAGAAAATGCTCATATTTAGCGTTGAGGAAAAGTGATCAAAAATAGAGATGTTCCAAAACGTTGTCTAAAGGTTATGTATTGCTGTGGAGGTGGAAGCACTGCTAGACATTGCTTTTCCCATTGACTTGCTGTGGGATATAGGGCAAAGTGTGTCTCATCCATGAAAAGTACACAACAAGTCACAGGAAACCTGGACGATTTCATGCATATTTTTAAAATCCATTGAGAACTTCTGTAGAAATTGTTACAAATGGAAAAAATAATGTTTTGTCTAAGCCTTACTGTTTCAGGGGCGTAGAAATACTGAGAAGATGAAGACAACATACTTACTGAGATGTCCAGATTTCAATCTGATCTTGAACTTGGTACACATATCTTTGGTTTTAAAGTCATTGACTTGCGAATTTGAGAACTATTTTGGGAACCTGTGTTGCCTGTAGGGTTCAGGGAGAGCAAGGGTTTGGAGCACAATGCACGCAGGCACACGCAGATGCCCCTTTCAGTCAGCCGCCTCAATTATGTCAGAGGATTTTATGCATTCGTTACAAAAAACCTAAAGGTAGCTAGTGTCACACCACAAACAAGGGAAATAATCCGGTAATCAGACGTCCTTAGCCATAGTGTGACACTGACCACTACAGGAAATCACTCCGGAAACCTCCATCGCCCTGAGAGATCCTTGATCTTCCGGCACAATAAGCAGGTTATTACAGCTATCCACTGTTCCTGCAGAACAGCAAACAATCAGACCAGCTAAGAAGCACGCGCGTGCTCCTTCCATTCCCAGAAGTGCTGTATGCAAGACTAACAGCAAAATGGCTCTGTCTACAGGAGCATGCCTTAGGACTACACATCATTTATCCATGCCCTAACCTAACTTTTGACTATGTGTATTTCTAAAGTACAGGAGATCAAATACAAAGAAAAAGCTCAACAGTTGCGAATAAAGATGAAATAAATAATGAAAATTCTAGGAGTGGTAGAGAAAGAAAAGCCTCAATCTGCAGTATTATTGCACAGCATGGACCCAACTGATGCAAAACTGATGTGTGGGAGCAGCTTCGCTCACCTCCTTTGCCAGCCTCGACTTGAAGGGGGATAGCCGAGGAGATTGGGAAGGGGACAGCTTGATTCTCAGCTTCTGACACAGAGCATGGCAATAGCTATTTAGCTGAGATAACAAAGCTGCGTATGAAAAGCCCCTTCCCAAAGAGGGCAAAGCCCCATCTGAAGACACGCCTCCTATGAAGACAACTCCTGCCCGCTTTCTACAGCTGCATGACTTTATGTGGAGCATCAGGGTTTACAGAACATTTGCCTTTTGTGTTAACAAAATTTGTCAGGCTCAAATTCTAAGAGAGCTAGAGATTTTTATATAGCGCTTTAAGGTGCTTTTTCAAGTTCAAGCGCAAATTAAACTGCCCTCTAGATGTGAACGATGGCACATTCTGCTCGGGTTTTGTCTGATCACACTTCAGAAGAGGGTCAGGCACAACCCAAGTCTTCTGTCAGTCGTGTTCACGCCTGACTGTCACTAGCGAGTGCGAAGGTCTTTAACACCGCTGTCAGCCGGGGGAGGGAACAATGCGGGGTGCAAAATGGCTCACAGCGAGTCACTTGCAGCTCCGGGTACAACTGGCAGCCTCCAGAAGGAAGCACGTGCTTCTTGTGTGAGCCTGAATTTACCACGATGAATTAGCATATTTTTTCCTGTACTCTTGCAATAGCCCACTGTAGGATTTACAATGTCAGGTGAAAGATCCCTTTTATAAACTGCTGCCTGTAATAGCTGAAACAATGAAAATCACCGAAGACTCGATGAGTTCTGGCTCAGAATTTTAATGCATTTTACATGCGGGGTTTTATATTGGGAGCAGACTCTTGCAGTCCCTGGTTAGAAATCCCAGTTGAAGCTTTCACCCAGAGAAACCCGACGGTGTCAACCCTTATGCTAAGCATCAGATCATGCCGGCATTTCTGATGTAATAATTGCAGACCAGGTTGACCTAAGAACTTAAGGTCAGCTACCCTGGGTTACAGCAAAGGTCCACCTATCCAGAAGCCTGCCCAGCAGTGACTGGAAGAAACTACTTGGACAGTGCTTGTTCTTAAGAGACCAAATATAAAATGTATATCTGGAACATCCAGAAAACCCTGACAGTACCCTCCAGCAGGCTGCACCTAGGATTTCCTGAGCCATTGATGACCTCTTTAAAACCCTCAGGAGGTTCCCCTTCTCTAAACTACTCAAGACCCCTCTGAAGCCCTGTAAGCAAGCATAGAGCACCTACAATATCTGTAGCAAAGTTCTCCACACCTGAACCACATTTTCGAAGAAACATCCCTTCAGGATATCTATAGATCCTCATTGCTGGTCTAGCTCACTGCAATTCATGACTGTCCTTGTGGATTTACACCTGCTTTTTTTTAACCCACTGTGGCACACTACCAGACCCCCTTTGCCCTGTGTCTCCTTTCGACTCCAACATGCTCTTCGTTTGCGCTAAAGGGTGTTTGCTCAGAGCCAAGGAGGGAAGGTTTCCAGGGAGGAATGTTCTGGGCTGGAGAAGACGGCAAGCAAGACACATCCCACATGAGTAAATAACAAGAAGGATGGTGCAAATGCTTCAGCCAGCTCCGAGGCTGATTAAGCTGAGCGGAGGTCTGACCAGTGAGCATCTCTCTCCATCTCTATTCAAAGATCAGCCCAACAGACACAGTACCTACCGTTCTGGAATAATCCTGAGCCTAATTTCAGGTGCAGTGCAGGAAGGAGTTATGATCAGATGTGCTGAACAAGTGATACAAACCTTAGCCTGCAGAGCTTGGCTTATTCTCCCTTATCACTTTTTCCCTGTTAACCTAAAGTTAAAGTCAGGATAAGGCAACTGTTTATTGGAAAAGGGATGAAACCAACATACTCTGGGTGTTATCTCTCGGCTTCTCTCATAGCATCCACACATACTCACAGACAGACACACACGGCATCTACTTAGAAGGAGGGGAGCATTGTGAAAAGGTCGTCAATCTGTACTCATTTTCTGCCCTCAGGACCATAGAAAATACAGCTTATTGAGTGCATCCCTTGCCCCGCGCAGGGTCAGTGTTTGTATAAACTTTCCCCGGCAGATGATTGTCCTACCTGTTCTGGAAAACCCCAGTGCTGGCAGTTTGTGCAGTCTCCCTAGGCCATCTATCCCTGACCTCACATACATTTTCTTTTGCCTAAAACTTGTCCTAGCGTTTAGCCCAAGTCTCCTTTACTGCAATGTAAGCTTCAGTACTCCTTGTCATACCCTCAGTGGAAGACTGGTTTATTCCCTTTCTCTTAGTAGCAATTTCCTATATATTTGAGGGCTTAAGTTTTCCTACTGCTTCCCTCTAGACCTGGTCTTTTCTTCTGTAGCCAAAATAACCACAAATCTTTCAGTCTTCCCTCACAGGCTGTGTTTTCTAGACCTCGGAACGTTTTTATTCCTCTACTCTGCTGTGCCCACCAAGTAGCCTGCTCTTTTTTGTGACCGTGGCATTCTTGTATGATTTTCTGCCACAACTAGAACATTGCATTTTGAACACTGCATTGTATTTTGGATGCTGAAAGCCATGAGAAATTGAAAGCATTAAAGAGAAATTCATCGAAGGACAACAAAAATTATTAAGGAGTAAGAGAGAGAAAAATTTTTTTTTTAAAAGTCATTCTCTATAATTTAATCAAGCAATAATTTCAGGAGAGGATTATAGGCTTAAACAAGCCTCGAAGATGGAAACACAAACAGTGCAATGGTTTAGAGTATTAAAGGACAGCAAGCAGATGGTCATAAGTGAATGCATTGACATGAAATTAATGAAAATACCATTTCAGCATAACCTGGGAGAAAATGGGATTTATTAGGCAGTCAAATAATTTCCACAAAAAGTGATGAAAGCCCCCCTGCTTGCAGCATTTGAAGCCAGACTGGACACAAGAAATAGTCAGTGGGCAGCAAGGAAAAGGTCACTGGATCAATTAGGACAGGATCATTTTCTCTAGGGCCTACTGTTCCTGTTTTCAAAGAGGAAAATGTATAGATTATGTATATTTCAACAGAAAGACCCATCTACTATGTCTTCAACCCAACTGATGGAAAGTTCATGCAAGAGATTTTGAGGGTGTCTTGCTAGGCCAGGAGACTAATCTGTAGCCCAATGACATGAGCAAGAATCCCTCTTCAGACTTTGATGGAATTAGGGAAAACCCGAAGAAAATTACCTCAGGACTCCCAAGGCAGATGGTAGATTTTGTGTTATGTCTAAGCTTGTCACAGACAAGAAGAATTTGCTACTGATACATCAGGAGCCGAGTAAAGCAAATGTGACAGCAGTGACGCAGGTGATTTTTTTTTCCCTCTGTTTTTGCTGAATCATTTATTTCCTGTGAGCCACGCTTTCTGGGACACCAAAATGATCAGCAGGTTCAAGCTGAATTTGTCAAATAATTTCACATGAGACGTTTCTCCCAGTTTTTATTTGTAAGCCTGTTTCATAAACAGGACAGGAAGGAAAGCCTGGATGCACTGAAATGTCGCAGCAGGAGCAGCCAGTCACCCTCCTTCCCCAGCAGTGGGAGCATCCTCTCGGCGCAGGCGTAGCATCAGCCCCCAGCGCAGGAGGGGTCTGAACCCGCATCGTTTCCACTCCCAAAGAGAAGGGCTTAGTTGCCAGACCAAGGTACTCTGAACTACACTACCACCAGTCTTTCTGGCTGCGGTTGTCCCACTTTGCACTGACACACGGAGGAAGAGAAAAATAAACATTTTTGTCACTTGGGCCTCACGTGACAGAGTCCTCGGCAGCCACGAGAACGTTACATAGTCTTGCTTTCCCACAGCTTGCTCTTGCCCTTGTGCCGTCATGTTGTCAACCAGGGCAGGGAAGTAGTGCCTTGGCTTGAAAATAGCCTGGCAAAATATAAGTTGTGCTTTTAAAGCCCCCCAAATTCTTCAATGTGTTTTATAACCCAGCTGCCCAAAGACTCTCCCACAGGTGGGGTAAGACTGTCCCACCACTCAGGAGAAGATGTTTAACCATGGGAATGATCAGGAAAAGTCAGAGGAACCTGGAAAAGATGATGATGACAGGGAATTGTATGGTCCCATGGCTAGGTATGGAACGAGAAGACCTTGTCCCCTCACACCATAAGCCCTGGTGGTGTGGGCTGGTGCTGGAGAAGGGTGCTGTACATCACGAGGAATTAGGTATCAAACTCTTTATTCTCCTCCGACAGCTGGATAAATGGTCCAGCTTTCCTCCAGCTTTTGCAGCCTGCCACCAAAACCCAGTGTAAACCCCAGTCCAAGTAAAATGCTTTTTTGGTAAGACTGACAAGGAAAATTAAGATTTCCTGAGGAAAACCCCAATCCCTGCTATTTTATGCTGCATTTATATATATGCAGGCTCACGTGCATACCCTTCATCTCCTGACCTGCAGTTAAGACCGAATTACAAATCACGGGGTGGCAGCCCTCCAGAGACAGGCCAAGCCAACGCTGCATTAAACCAGAGTGCAGAGCACCCTGAGCCTAACGTGTCAAGAGATATCAGGCTCATCCTCCCGGAGAAAGGCAGGGCTTCATAACTCACATCAGGTGGCAACTCTCAGGTCCTGGACATTTCTGCCCTGAGCGAGTGAGCTAGTTTAGGTTTTGTCACAGGTGTTTTATTTTTTTGGCAAGAACTGCTGGAGTAAAACGCTGTTAGCACATCGGCAGGCTTGTCACTCCCTCCCTGTCACATCAATCAGAGAGTCTCTGTGGACCCGGGCTGCCTTGCCATGCGTCTCGGCGCAGGAACAGAGAGTCCTTTCCCCTCACATCCCTCGTCCCCGTTGTGAGCGAGCAGCCGGGTTGCTCCCCTGCGCACCGCAGGACGGCAGGGGACAGGAGCCACCGAGCCCCGCCGCGCGGAGGAGAAGCTCGAGGCGTTGCAGAACAACGGGGTCAGCTGAGCCGCATCCTTCATTATGCCTGGATTTGTAATCAAGGCTGACTCCAGACAGTGTAGTTAATCCATGCTCCCCGAATCTCAGCTGGAAGAAAATGGATTAGCTTTACTGACTTCACTGAAGCCGAAGCAATTTACCCTGGATCTGATTCTTATCCTGGCCATCAGTTACTGCATGCATTTCAGCATACAGCACAAAAGCATGATTTTTCGAGCTGACCAGGGGTCGAACGTGGGTCTTTCTTTGGCTGGAGGGAAGCAGCAGAACCAAATTTAGGCACAGGCACAATTTCAATGTGCTGTGAGAAACACAGAGCCAGGGATAAATGAAACCCCTGTGTTATCTCATGTGTAAACACCCCCCGTCACCTACCCCAACACCAGCAGCTGAGGCACCTTTCCTACCAGCTCCCTCGGTGAGGGCAAGCCTGCACAGATCCTGGCCACAGCAGAGAGATGATAAGCGGCACTGCAGGATGCACTGCAGGGAACAGGGGAGGCTGTAAGTGAAGGGCTTCTTAATTAGTAAGCCGTCAGAAGCACACAAGATTCCTGGCCTGGGGTAAGCTGCTCTCCTGCAGGTTAAGGTGACGTTAAAAGGCGGACCATCACGCAGGAGACAGCAAAGGACACACCAATGGATGAAGCAGCGGGTGCATGTGTGGCACTGCCAGCTGCAGAAGGCCATAAGTAAGGGCCAAGGAAGAGCCTAGGGTCAGAAAAAGCCAGGTATACAATGGCAAAGGCTCTTGAAACAACAGGAGCAATTCTGAACGGTGACCAAAGAAAGATGGTTAGGAAGCAAGAGATGTTGGAATATGAGTTAAGCGTTGGCACACTGTGCCTAGGAAGTCTGCGTAGCTGGGACTCTGTAAAAAAGAAACGCGTAATAGGACTTTGTAAAAAAGAAACATGCTAGGAAATGTACAGCCTGAAAGAGCTCCGTGGAGTAAATCCCTCTAACGAAGGACAAAGGAGTAGAATTATGGAGATCCTACATTTCTTAGCTGGAGGTTCAGTGCTAAACCAGACAAACCACCCTGGGACACACACACACCTTTGTGGGATTTTAAAATTAAAAAAAAACAAAAACCCAAACCAAAAAAACCCCAACCAACCAATTTCAGCTGCAAGGTCAAAGATGTTTTCTGGGATATGCAGGTACTACAAGTTCTGGTGCAGAAAGAAGAGAGTCCTCCCCAGACAGCCTTTCTTGGGCATCCTGTGGCAAGGGAATGGCTGTGATGCTGCACCCGCTCCATGTCGCAGCCGGATCCAGCCCTCGTGAGGACACAGACATGAAGAGGAGAGAGTAAAGGAAATTCTCTCAGGGAAAATGGAGAGGGGGGGATGGGGGGTGGATCCTGTGACATAAAACTGGCTTAGATAAAGTATTCAAAAGTGCTTGATAGGAAAAGACCAAATAGGACCTAATAATATTCTCTTAATGAGGCAATTTAACTGCTTGTAATTCTGTGTCCTGTGCATTGCGCTCTCCTAGCATAGGAGTTCAAAGGGTTGTCACAACAGGCCCTCAAAGGAGGGTTTCTATAATGAGTGATGTTTCTCAGGGACTCAGTATGGGGCAGATATGCTGAGGAGAACAAGAAAAAGCAAAATGTAGGATACACTGAAAAAATTGGTCATCGAGCTAGAAAGTCACCGAGCTGTGTTGCTGCTTACTGTAAAGCAGCACTAAAATCAGCGGCGCTCTCCCATAGACCATGGTCAGTTCTGGTTTAAGAGCGGATGCGATTCAGATTTAGTTTGACATCTTTAGCAATGGGACTTCGGAGGGTTTCATCTGCTCCGCTCCTCCGTGAGCAGCTGTTTCCCCACCGCGAGAGGAAAACAAGACTTTTCTGGCACAACTTGAAGGGAAGGCCTGGGTTCGGTTAACTGGCAGAGAAAATGCTTTTCCTCCCCTGTCTGTCTCTCTGTTGCTCTCTTTCCTTAAGACAGGGGCTGTCCTTACAGATGAAGGTCACCCACAGGACGGGAGTCAGGGGACAAGCACAGAGCAGGGGAGGATCATGCTGCTGCAGCTGCCACCTCAGTAACCTTCGCAAACACAAACATCAATTGTGCAGAGAACGGTAACTGTTTTAAATAGGTTTAAAAAATAAAGGCTGGTTATTTAATTTAGCGTACATGCTAGGTGGGTCAATATCTATCACGATCTCCCCATCCTTCTTCTCCACCCCTCAGGTCTCTAAGGGCAGAGGTTTAAGTCCCAGCTGAGGAAACAGGGCATGCTTCATTTAGTAGCACCGCAGCAGGACTGCTGGGGATGTCATGCTTCTGATGAGACATTAAATCAAGGTAAACACTAATCTCATGGGCATCACTTCTTAAGAAGCACAGGAAGAAAGGAATAACAAAACCTTCATGGCTCTTGTGCTTCGACCTCTCACTAGAGTGTGATTCCTCAAAGCGAGGAAGCCCAAATGTATGTGGAACGGGAGGTATCAAGTTTTCTGACCGCTTGCTTGTGCTTTTTTTTTCATTTGCTCTAGGGGAGATTTATTGTGAATAAAGGGGTTCTGTTAAACAAAATCTTCATCAACAAGAGCAAGCAGATATCGTCTCAAGACCCTACTTCGCATCCAAGCCACAAGACCATCCTCTCTTCTTCTTTGCATCCTCACTCCATTCCTCGTCACCCTAAAACCTTCCTCTCCCCTTCGACCACCCCAGCACACACGTGTCCTCTCACCCCCATGCCCCGGCCACCGTGGGCCATTTTTCCTACCTGCTGATTTCAAACCCTATGAAGAAGCTCTGCAGCTCAGGTCAGGCTGAACCTGGACAGCCGTACAACCACCTTATTTCTTTTATGGGTAAGAAACAACTAGGAAGACAGCTGCAGTATTTCAGTCTATTCTTCCCTCTTCCCCAGCCAGCCCTCAAGCCCTCTCCCTGCACAGGCACGATTTCCTCTTTGAAATAATCTTGATGCACCTGGTAATTGCTGGAATTCCTGAGTGTAATGGCTCGACAACAATTATCTCTTTTTTTCATGCTTTACACTAATTCGTGTTTAATAAAGTTGCTGCTCTGTGTGAGAGACTGAGCTGTCCCAAAGACAAACAAACAAGGGAAGTATTTATCGCTATTGACGTCCTTACAGAGGCTCCCTCACTTTGCTTAGGTGTGAGAAAGGAGAGCAGAGGATAGCAGTTTAGAACCTGTCTGGATAAACAAACAATAAATTAATTGGGTTGCCCTCTCCAGTTCCCCTCATTTTCTGTAAAAAATTCCCTAATAATTCAGCCCTACTTTTATTACAGGTGTCAGGCAGGAAATCACATCCAGCAAATTCTGTAACTGATCGTGCCACAACAGAGATGAAAATACTGCAATATTTAGTCCTGGGCTTCATTTAGTCTTAGATCCAAGGCACCCTTCTGGTAGCCTTTGCTGCCCCTGGCGTGGTCCTCCTCACACTTTGATGCCAGCAGGTGTCATAGTCAAAGCATCCTACACAGACCGCAGTCATTTAGGAACCAGCACAGGTTGCACGGGGAAGGAGGGAGCTGTGATTTCACAGCGGGGTGAAGAACGCAGTCCAGCCCCAGTTTGTTCCTTGGGGGTGGCTGCAAGATGAAGGCAAGCCACCAGGCAGGGTCCCATCTCCGTGGTGGGTACATGTGCGGTGACAGGGCGTGGGTACCACTCTAGAGCCCACCTTATGTGACAAGGCCAATATGTGCCAGCACGGGTCTAGTGCAGGCGTGGCTGTGGCCTGACACAAGCACCACCCCGACAATGGGCAGAGAGAGGTTTCCTCTTAAGGAGGCAGGTAGAAGGGCCAGGGGAAGGAAGAGAAAAAATTACCATTTTAGTATTTGGGGTTACAATTTTTGATGGGTAAAAGAGAATTGGGGGACTTTCGATAACACTGCTTTGTGAAAAACAAACGGTTCCCCTCGTCCTGCCTCCGTCGTGTGGAATTAACAGACAGAGCTAAAGACAAAGCTACTGATTTCATTAGGCTTACACTGGGGATGAGTTTCTCTCTGCATACCAAGCAAGTCATTGTACATGTCTAAAAGTTTCCTTTGACTGAGTCTCTTCAATTACCTCCCCACCTCCCTAAACTCCTTGGAGAGGCCATATTAACCTCTGAAGAGCCTTAGAGTCGCTCCTGGAGCCCCTCCATCTGGCTTTCATCACTTTCCAGCCTCATGAACTGCTCATCCAGAAACCCCGCACTGTCTTTTTCCCAAGTCCCAGGCTTCCTCTCCATGAAACCTTGTGGCTACTGCAGGTTCATTCACTTCCTGAGAGCTTCTCTCTGCTGGAGCCCTCACAGCTCATACCTTAATTCTGCCCTTTTTTTCCCCTTTTAACTCAGTCTGCAGGGGACCTTAATGTGCACGGATGACCCCACTTCAGGGACTCTGAAATATCTTTCTCCATCCAGGACCTCTCCACAATCTTCATTCTCATGTCTTTGTCCCCCAGCACCTCTTTAACACTGGCTTATATTCATCAGGCTCCACACCAAAATCTTCTCCGCTACTTGTGTTACTTACCCTTGCTAATAAGATTTCTGTCCTCACATTACCTGAGCCGGACACACAGGAGTCACCCTGGACCCTCTCCCATTGCAGAATGGGGATGATTTCTTTAGCACCATCCTTTATTCTTTGCATCTGCCACTTCTACATCCTTTGCAGCCCCACCAGCATGTTACTAGCAGTAAAATTATCTCCTGCCTTGATGGTGACTTTGTCGTTTTTTCCATCCTTCCAGCCATCCCAGTTTGCCTGAAGGTCTGCTCCAGGACATCCCACCGTGCCCTATCAGCACAAGATGGTGGCTAAAAAAAAACAGGATGTCAGGGAGGAGAAAGGCTGGTGTGACTCTCCACCAAGCTGGAAAAACCACAGAGAAAGTTTATGAAACCCCTGGGGAAGCCTGGGCAGCTTTAAGCATCTCTCCAGTGACTCCTCCTGCCTGCCTGAGCACTCAGGCATTTGACTCAGGAAAAGCACTGACCAGTTCCCTTGGGAACCATTCCCAGGTCCCGCAGAAACCATTCCCAGGTCCCTCAGGACAGGGGCTTTGGCTGAGATGTAAGTCCAAGGGTGCCCACGTGGAGAATTCACATGCCCCCTCGTTCCCACCTGACTCTGCCTGAGAAGGATATCATGAAACGATTGGGGCTGGATTATTTAGTGCTGCGAAAGCCTTTGCTGCTAGGTTTGCAACAGCAAATTTAACATAGACCCCCTCAACCCCTAAGCTTATCCGCCCCATAGGGAGTCGAGTGCCTTTCAGGCATTACGTGTTTCGGCGGCTGTCCTTGTACCAGCCAAAGGTGACAGGAGAGGGGACCACATGTGAGTGAGAGCGTAGAATCATAGAATCATAGAATCACTTTGGTTGGAAAAGACCTTTAAGATCATCGAGTCCAACCTTTAACCTAACCCTGCCATCCCACCACTAAACCATGCCCCTAAGCACCTCATCTATCCTTC
>NW_009258260.1:1436511-1436763 GCF_000687185.1 Egretta garzetta
CTCAGCCTCCTCTTCTCCAGGCTAAACAACCCCAGTTTCCTCAGCCGCTCCTCATAGGACTTGTGCTCCAGACCCCCCGCCAGTTTCGTTGCTCTCCTCTGGACATGTTCTAGCAACGCAACGTCTTTCTTGTAGTGAGGGGCCCAAAACTGAACACACGCAGATCTGCATGACGTGAACCCGCTCGCCCCGCGCCCATGCACGTGCGGCTCACACGCACGAGAGCGCCCGCGCCCGTGGGGAAGCGTGCCC
>NW_009258260.1:1437344-1440520 GCF_000687185.1 Egretta garzetta
CCCGGCCCCCCCCCCCCCCCCCCCATGCGCTCTCCCTTTGTCTCTCCTTTCACGGCCGCAGACCCACTTCATCTTAAATCTAGGGCCTCCCCCCCAAACACACCCCATCCCCAACTGGACCTGGCTTTGAGCTCCTGAGATGGAAGGAGCTTGTTCCTACCTAGGAAGAAATGTTACCGCTCCTTTTGAAAAGTAGACATGTCTGTACATAATATTATTTTTTTTTTTTTTTTCTTTTCTGAAGGCAGAGGCTGGGTTTGCCTCATGGCGCGGACATCGGGTTGCAGAGCACCTCTACCCTGCAGACTGACGGACCCTCTGGTGTGAAGGATCAGGACCGCCGCTCGTTAGGGAGCGTAACAAACCAGCCCAAAAGCTTCGTCACCGCACTGCAGCAAGGAGTGAGCAAAATGGGGCTTCCTAGCCTGGTGCCGCTACCGAGAGAAAAATCGTGCCGGCGCTGCCTCCCGAGGGCTGCGGATGCCGTTGCCATAGCAACGCTACATCTGAGTCAGAACTATTAAGGATCACCATGGCAACAAGTGTCTCACTTGCCATTTCCAGAGAGCTGACGGGGGTTTGGACTGGAACCATCACACCACAGGAAAGGGGCAGGGTGGGAACCAACCCCCCGATGGGTCCCGGATGGGGGCAACTGCCCCCGAGCCAAACTCACCCTGGGCACCCTCCTCCCAGGCCCACGCCAGCCCCCCGAGATCGAGCCAGAGGCAGGGCTCAGGGCGGTTGCGGTGAGCCCCCTCTCCCTGCAAAGCCTCTGGGATAAGCAGGGGGGGGTTTGTTGGTTTTGTTTTTATTTTTTTTTAACCCATAAACTCCAGACAAAGGAGGAGACAAAGCTCCCTGCTGTCTGCCGGCTCTCACCCTCCCCTCCGCACAGGAGCCTTCATGCTCCTGTGAATATTGAGAGGAGACAGAAGCCCAGGGGGATTTGCATTTCGCACTTGCCAGCAAATGAGCAACAGGAAGATCACACCGAGACCCCAGCACGGTGCTATTACCAATATGTGCACTAGACGTACGCTTGCTGCAGAGTCTGGAATTGCTCCTTTCTCTCTCTCCCTCTTCTCTCTGCGGAGAGGGACCAGGCACAGCTGCCTTTTGTGGCCACGATGAAGGCAGGTGCCCTGGGTCCTGCACTTAGAAGGACCGCTGAGACCGCACGTAGCAGGTCGATGGCGCGGCAGACCAGACCTCCTCCCTACGTGCCACGCCATGAAGGCAGACACACGTGTACGTGGAGAGAATGGCTCTGCATTTTGCACAGCAAAGTGGGTGTCACTGTTGCACAGACAGTTCAGGCTCATGCAGGCAACATATAGAGGTACTATGGAAACGCAGGCAGAGCTTTTAGCACCACCGTGTTTCCCAGCAGGAAGTTAGGTGCGGGGAGCACAGACTCTGGCCTCTGCAGGGGAGGAAAGAAAGCATCCCCAAGGCGTCCATGCTGCAGTTCTCTTCCCTACCATGTCCAAAGTTACTCTTGCCACTCTCCTGCTATAGGACCATCTGAGATGCTGGCAACACAAGTCTGACAGAAAATACATGGGAATCTCAAGTTCCTTAGCCCATGATCAATGCATTAAGCACCTCTAGGCCCTGGGACTTTGCCTCACTTGCCTTTCTTAGCGCTCAGTCTCTGCCCTACCCTCCACGCAAACTACCCACCTTTACACCAGGGAGCGCTTGGTGGAAAATGTGCTGATACTGGAACAGATCACCTACAGGGCAGAGGAGGCATAGTTTTGCATGACAGGGGCTGCCCAAGTGTATGGGTCTCCCCCCAGCTTGTTAGGCTGGTAGGAGTGCCTGCATGTTCCCGCATCCCCCAGCCCATGTAGAGGACAGGCACCTACTGGCAGAGCCTGGTGAAGAACAGCCTATGTCTTTCAGCCACTGCCACCTCCCTGGAAAGGAGAAACCATCTGATCTGGATGTGCCAGAGCCACATGTGACTGATGGTGGGTTCTTAATGACTGGGACTGCTCCAGGTCATCTCTCACCCCATCCGGAGCCAGGAGGACAAAGCCCAGCCCAGGCTGTGCTGCTGAGCAGGAGGCAGGGATCCAGGACCAGTGATCCTGGAACCTTTGGTGTCACTTTTTTCCCATGACTCACACAACTCTGGCAGATTCAGTGAACTCCCTCTTCTGTTACCAGAAAAGAGCAGCGATGCTCTCCCCTCTCCTCCTTCTCCTCCTCCTCCTCGCACCATCCTGCCTCCCTGGGTTTCAGTGCATTACCCTGCTGGTGGCTATAGCATGCCATTGACCCCTAAAAGGCCCAGACAAACCTGCTCCACTAAAAATGCTCTTTTTGTTGTTGTTGTTTTTGTGAAAACATGAAGTTTCAGGAAACACGAGGCAGAGTGAGGTGTCTTTAAGTTCCTTGAAAACTGCAGCCGGATTTCTTCAAGACAGGCTTTAGGAAGAAGCAAGGTAGGAGTGGCAGCAGCCAGGGCACCAGGGGATTTCCATCTTCCACACCATTTCTCTGCCTGTTTCCTCAGTGCCATGGGCCAAGCCAAGCTGGGTGGAAGTTGCCAACTGCTTTTGTCTGAAATAGCAGGATATTTCATCTGAAAAAAATTGCCAAGGTAAAGCTTGTCCTGCTCTCCTGTCTCCAAAAAGAAGTTTAGCTCCTGGTTCTTTGTATTTTCTGATCTTTCATAAACTTTTTTTTTTTTTTGTGACAAAGATGTTTCTTTTTCTCTTATGAGAAGGGGAGAGGTAGAGTCCTGAAGAAAAGATAATGACCTCTCCTTGCCCCTAGCAGCGGTGTCAGCCTGCTGCCAGAGAGTGAGCAGGGAACTGCGCCATCCCTTTTATTTCTGTAGTCATGCTGGCAGGGCTCAATCTAGGCTTGGTATAGGAGTTTGCAATCTTTCCCATCCTGCTTCTTCACGTTAATTCATTCATTTTTGTCATTAATAGATGGCGCGCACGCCACTGGCAGTAGAGCTGGTGCTTTCCAGGTATGTGCAGATACCTGTTTTTAGTTCTGATTTAAACTAGCCCATGCCAAAATCTCTGCCTTAAAAAGCCAAGAATGAAAAGCCTTATGATGAGATTTTTCTAGGTAAATGGGTATGTGGATTTAGAAAATGCAAAAAATGGATCTGAGGCTCCTAAGTCACTTTGAAAAAAATGATTTCTTTA
>NW_009258260.1:1440552-1453828 GCF_000687185.1 Egretta garzetta
AGGAGACACTTTCTAGATAAGGAAGAATTTTTTTTTTTTTCATTAAAGAATTAGGTGTGTTATCATTAGTTCTCAGAGTGAATGCACCTATTAAGCTGATTCAAGGCCATTCACAGGTCACTCTTCCTCTGAGATTTCATTTCAGGTAATCTTTCTGCTGACAGCGCTGTGTCCAGCAGCAGCTCAAGAGGCTGTTCACATCATTCTTTAAAGATCAGCGCATACAGGCGGCTGTCACACACCTATAAAACACCGTCTCCTTTCTTTTTAATAGGAGGAAGAAAAGGCCAAGCTCTACTCAAAGTCTCAAATCACTTCCTGACAGATTTAGGGCCATGCAGCAGGATTCATCCTCTTCCACTCTTCAGACAAAAAGGAGAAATCGGGGCCAAGCAGCGCCTGCCTGCGGACCCTCTCCTGCTCCCCTGCTGCAGGCAGCTGCGGTCGCAGGCTCGGCCCAAGGCGCGTGGCGAGGCAGTGAAGCTTTGTGCAGACGTGTGTAATATTGATACAAACACGTGGCAAATTACCCTCCACTAATGACAGAATGAGGCTATTCTCACTTATGAGTCACCTGTTCTTTTCATATATATTCCGCATGTATTTATTTTCTTGTATTAGAGGAATAACAGCATACCCGCTGGCCAGAAAGCTAAGTGCCTCAAAATAGCACTGAGACGGGTCTGGCTTGCTCAGAGCTTGCTGCTCCTTCGGCTGATCCCAGGTCCTTTGGACAAGCTGGAAATGGTTGGGTTGCCTCTCGGAACGCAGAAAGTCGTTGCCTCGCAGCAGGATCGGTACCTGGATCCAGACTGCGAGGGCGCAGCGGGTTGGGGGCAGTGGGAACGGCACTTTATCTCTCCCGCTTTTAGCTGTTTCTTCCCATGAACGTTTGCCTCGCTCAGCTCCGGAGAAGAAATGAAATACTGCAGGGACCAGCTGGCATTCTCCCACTCCTCCACGGACACAGCCACTAGACAAGCAATTTCATGTGCCCACGCAGGGACTGACGGAGGCTGGGCAGGGGCTCTGCACCACAGCTTGGCCCTCTCCGCATCTCTGAAACTCGCCTTACCTTCGGCCCCTGCTCAGTCCCAGGGTGACTTTTATAGGGACCCAGACTAACTGTAGTGCAAGCCCAAGCTGGCCATGTAGACCTGACCCAGGTCTGTCCTCTTCTCTCTTCAGACCCTGCTCAGCCCCACGGGAAACTCCTTTGGTGGAGGGATGCTCCTGTCTCGCATTTGGACTCCTGGGAGGCTGTCAGCAGCTCCGGGATTCCCATGTGCAGGGATACCCAGCACACCAGTTTAGCTAACTGGGCACTGGGACGGCAATGAATCACTATCCTTGTGTTTTTTTCTATGCGGGAAGAGAAAGAGAGGGGCAAGGAAAATGTCCTGACTGGTGGATATTTTTTGCTGCTGCGGCTGAGTCCTTGTTAAGTATTGACTAAGGCAAGCAAGCGGGAGGATTTTTAAAGGATTTTCCATTCAAATCAGTACACAAAAGCTTTATTACCAGTCCCAGTGCTGGAAAATCACATGTCAGGCCCCATCAAAATCATGACGGTGGCTTAAATTGTAAGTTTAAAAATAGATGTGTTAGCTTATTATTATTTGCTTTATGGTTTCTGAATCATTAGGTTAAACTGGCATCAAGTTCTTAGTGTTCCTCCATGCCAAAAGCTGTAAAACTCCCTCTAAAAATATTAATAAAACCCCTGAGGTCCTCGACTAGTCGCATTCCTCTAGAATATGAATCCTCATGAAAAAAATGCAGCACATGCTGTCGTAAGATCCCTGCTAAACCCCCGAGAACTGCCAGCTTCTTTCTTCTCCTCAAGGCTTTCAGATGTACGTTTTATCAGCTCATTTCTGCCAGCAACAAATACAATCAGTGACTAAGCAGCACAAAGGCCAGGTTTACTTTCACGAGAAAGTAACACTTCCAGTTATTTAGGCATTGGCAGAGAGCCCAAAGACGCTGCTGCTAACCCTGCTATCCACAAAATTCCAAGCTACCACATTGCCAGCATGCTGCTTAGGATCCCTCTTTTTAATAGACCCAGTAGATCCCAACCCGGCGGTCCCTATGCTGATACTGGATGAGCTGTCTCCAGACCCAGAAAGCAGCACAGCCTCTCATTGCCACAGTCCTTGCATTTTAGGGACAGGTACCGACGTGCCCAGGGGGCTGCTGCCGTTGTTCCCCGTGGACCTGCCTGTTCCCCGGCACCAGCTTGGGGATCGCGTGTGGCCGGCCGTGCCACGCCATGCAAACACTCGGCCCTGCAGGGTGGAGGCCGCGCTCTGCGTGCACCTCTCTAGCTGTAGTCAAAGGGTGATTAATGAGAATAACATCGCTTTTGGGCAGGGGCCGGCCAGCCGCAGCAACCACGGGGGTTTGTTGTGCGCCACCGGCAGCCCGTGCAGGATCTGCTGCTCCCAGATCCCTACCGAAGGGCGGCAATCCCCGTCAAGATGTAAAGCGGCAACCTGCGCAGCACCGCAGGGCAGCAGTGGGTGCTGCCTGGGGCTGGGAAGAGGTGAGGACCCCGGATGGCAGCCTCCGGCCGGCTGCCTGCATCTGGTCAGAGCGGGAGACCCGATGCCTTCACTAACAAAGCAAAGCCCAGGGATGCTGCTGGCCACCGGTGGCCAAGCACCTTCCTCTTACAGCACTCCTGGCCGGAGCCGATGCAGCAGCACAGCACCCTCTAGCACGGTTTTAAAGCATCAGGTCAGTATTTAATCAGACCAAGGGGTACTCGCTTCTACTCCCCATCAATCCTCATGTCCTTGTACCACTCTTAATGTGGTTTTCTTGCAGCCAGCCCTGGAAACCCTCTTTTCCCATAAGTCCCATACAGGCACACCGCAGCAGCAGGGAAGGAAGGGGGAAGGAGGCTGTGGATGAGGACAGAAAGGAGGCACAGAGACACACAGACAGTGGACACCAAGCAGTGACCCTCTTTCCTCCTTGTGCAGGTGATTCTCCCTGCAGCATTTCTGGCCCTAAAGCCCAGAGGGCTGAATAAGACTCAGGCAAGTCTACAGTAACCAGCTATGTCAGCAAAGCTGAAACCTGGTGGTGGGTACCTCGAAAGAAAAGAGGGCAAGCAGATTTCAGCTTGCTGGTGGGCATACCCCATTTGCAGATGCGCAGCGCTGTCTCTCACGTGGCCACAGACACCTGCACAGACGTTGTAAACCTGGATCCACGTGCCAGCTGGCTGCTCGCTTGCATCTGGCCTGCTCCTGAGGGACTGGAGCCCTCTGGAGTGAATTGGGATTTCAGCCCTTAGCTCCCACCAGGCTGCAGCTGGGTCACCCTGTCCTTTGGCCATGTTGCCTCCTTGCCGCCTGGCTGTATCCCGTGCAGGGTCCCTTGGGCGGCAGCCTCCCTTGCCACCACCCTTCTTGGCAGAGCAGCTCCGAGGATGGATTTCTGGTGTTTTCTGTAGCAGTGGTGCAGTCCCCAGCAGATGTCAGGCTCACACCTCAGTCTTGAGGGGAAATTTCAGGGCTCAGACTGAACAACCAGGCTCATGGTTAACTCATGCTCAGCCAACTTTTCTGCAAAGTGTGGAAACATTAGCGCATGCAGATGTGCTGGGCACTTGCTGCTCCTTCGTACCGCCCAACACTGGTGCTCGGGTGCTCACCTGTTTTCAAGCTAGCCCTCTTCGCAATTTGAAATAGAAGAGAGTCAGAGGGCAGGTTACCTTTCAATCATAGGTCCCTTGGTCTGGGCTAAACCACAAACCCTTTGCTGACTACCTGGGACTTGGGTGGGCAGAGATCAGAGACCTGACACCGAGCTTGGGAAATGCTGGTAGACCAGGCTTAGTGCGGAGACTTCAGCGGGTGCAGGCAGCTGGCGCAGCTACGGGAAGGACCCCGGGGAGCTTAGAGATACGAGAAGGGCTGAGACGAGCTGCTAGGGGACGCGAGCACTGGAAAATAAGCAATGCTGAGAGAGCCAGCTGGGGGAGGCTAATAAAGCCTGCCTGTCAGGGGAACTATCTGACAGGCAGACAGCCAGAGGAGGGGAAAAAACAGCTCACTCGAGTCCACAGACCCATAACTGGGTTATGGAGCTATGTAATCCACTTAAGCTCTAAAACTGTCCTGCCTCCCTCCCCCAACCTTTACTCTCCTCTCCTGTACCTCTAATATTCAGAAATGATTCCTCGAAGCTTCGCAGGAAGTCTTGACAGCGGTTCAATTTGATTAGCGCTAGCTGCAGAGCTTTCCCAGGGGATCTCAGGAGATGCAGAGACACGTACCCCCCAGAAACCTGCAGGGTTCTGCCGAGTTCATACGGTGCCTGCAGCCCAGGAGAGACCTGCTCTCTGAGAGGGGCACGCACGCCAGCAGAGAGACAGGGGTGGGTTTTTTTTTTTTTTTTAACCTGCATTAGGAATTATATGTGGACACTTAATGCAGTTTATTCAAAACCAGCTGTCTTTTCCATTATCTGTCATTTACCCCGAGAGAGACTGGAGAAGCGCAAGATGCAAAAGGCCTCTTAGATCATCGAGGCCATCACCCCACAAATGAAGAATTAATCCCATTAAGGCCCACCGTTGGCTTCAGTGGCTTCAAGATTTGGTCCTAATTGCACAAACACAAAGCCATTACAAGACTGCAGGCTGACAGAGGAGCTTTCTTTTTTTTATAGGGTATATCATTTCTTTAATTAAAGGTGCTTATCTGCATGCTAATAATTAGAAAAATATTGTCCACCTCTGTTCTCATTTCGTTCTTATATCCTGGCATGCTAGAAGCAGGCGGTGAGAATGTGCAAACACACATATGTGCTGCGAGATCAACAATGCACAGGCATATCAAAAAGACAGGTCCTTGCCCATGAGGGGATTATAATCTAATTTATTATATGGATTGCAGCAGCGCATTACAAGCAAAAAAAAAAAAGTAGTTCATTTTATAGGAAGGATCAGGAATGTAGCAGCAAACCCTGATGAAAAAGGGAGGGGTCCACACTGATTTTCACATGGATCAGCAAGCCACAACAGCTGAACACATTGTTGGCTATGTACACATTTTGTTTGCTCTCTAATTATTAATTTAGAAAGGACATTCAGTCAGGGAGGGGACTGGATGATAAATGTCCCTGAGAGCTGCCTGGAAAAAATGAACAAGAAGGGATTTATGGAATGAGAGGGACGGAGTCCAGAAGGTTGTCTTCTGCAGACAGGGTACGGCGGGTGAAGGTAAGGGGGCAGCAGGAGGAAGAGAACAAGGCTGAATGCACTGACAGTGCCAAGGACGCAACCGGTAATGGACCACGGGGTGGGAAATACACAAAGAAGCCCCTTAAGAGGAGAGCCAGAAGATCAGTATGGAATGAAAATGCGAAACTCGAAGAAGGAATGTGTAACTGGGAAATCAAGCTGTCACTGCTGTTTCTTCCTCCTCCTGCATACCACAGATGACAACTAAGGGCTCGAAATCTTTGCATGTCAATTAAACCTATTATAAATAATAGCCAACAATAGCAAGAATAGCAACAAATTATCAAACTCAACTTGCATTTGCAAATTTTCAGTCAGCTTTGGACTGACTGAATTTGCAATTTTTGGTGGATAAACACTTTGGTCATCTCCCCCAGTAAAAATGTGTTCCGCCGTTGATCAATGCTGGTGGCTTTCAATAAAGGCTAATTACGTAATGCTGTAAGATTGGACAGAACGTAAGCCAAGTCCCAAGCATGCCCTAAAGCCAATCTGAGGGGAAGAGAGAAAGGCATCTTACCCTTATGAAGCTACGGGGGATTATTTCACCTACTGCAATCTTTAATAAGGCTATCAATCAGCCAGGAGGGATGTTTATCCCTGTCTCCCAACATATCATACAGAGTCATTCATTCCCCAGACACAAGCAAATAATGAATTGTTCTTTGGACCAAGGGGAAAATGAGGCCCATCTCGTCACCACCTCAATCAAAATGGAAAGCACCAAGTCAGAAGTATAACCCAAGGCAAGACAGGGGAGCAAAACAGATTAAATATATGTATAAATGTTTGTATATGATAAAAGGTGGGATTGGAACAAAAGACTAAACCATAACAAACCTAAAGGATAATCTAAGAGATTTCTCAGTTGCTAATGGAACAGATACATAAATTGTTCCTGGCATCTTAACTTCTGCTGAATATCAGCAAAGTGAGTAAAGCAAGGAGTGGGAGCCAAGACCCCAGAAATCAGAGTTGTCTCTGCTGCCTCCTACTATTTAAACTACTGAGAGATTAAAGAAGACCCCCAGCTTTCCTTAAAAAAAAAAAAAAAAGTATCTGTCCTTCATGGTTGTAGATAAAAGCTTGGAAACACAGAGCAATTGCACCCTAAAGGCAAGTGAAATGAACTCAAACCTTGTTATTTCAAAATACGTTATTAGCTTAAACTCTCAGGAGTTGTGTTGTGAACGCTTAGGACTGAGAAAGAGGTGCTTAGAAGAGGGGAAAGGAAAGCTTCTTTCTGCAGACCACCTAGACCAAGTGAGGAGAAAAGGAGAAGAAACATGGAGGTGACAGACATAAGAAAGAGACATTTGTCATGTTAAACAAGGGTGACTCAGTGATATTTGTAGTAACTTTAATCTTCGTTCTGGCTCTTCTCTGTATTTTCTTGCCTTCTGCACAGCACTCCACAACGCCTAATTGAGATCATACCCCCAAAAGTTCTGTAATAGCTTGTACCCATATGTGTGTATTT
Organism: Egretta garzetta; assembly: GCF_000687185.1. Lineage (NCBI taxonomy): Eukaryota > Metazoa > Chordata > Aves > Pelecaniformes > Ardeidae > Egretta > Egretta garzetta. The sequence continues at coordinate 1,447,293 of NW_009258260.1, forward strand.
GTGACATTGCACTTTGTATCACTCTTCAGAAGCTTCTGTATGCATAATATGCAATACCATATTAATTCTACAGCAATTTCTGCAAAGATGATACTTTGACTTACTGAAGGTGAAATCTTTGAAACTTTCATTTACAGAACCCCATATGAAGAAGCAAAGGATGATATTTTCTAGGGAAAAATGTCTTGGAACCGATTAAAAGCAATGCAGCTATTGAGCTTTCTAATGCAAGCTCTCCTACTTCTGTAGTGTAAAGAACAGTGTCCGTCAGTGGTGTATTCCATATTACACTAGGAAAATGTGCCTGAGACTCAGGCTGAGTTATTTTACCCTTCAGTTAATTTTTGTTTTTAACAGTTCTGGTGCTAACATCTTCACGTATAAATGGTCAAATCAGTGGTTCTAATCCTGAAGTGACAAGCAATTATTTAAATCATCTTTATTCAAATATTAAGAAATCTTGTTTATTCCAATAACCTTATGAACTGTGGTGGAACTCTGCATGGGAGGTAAATAAAATGGCACATAGATGCCGATGGAGGTGTGCGCTTAGTAGGAATGCAGCTCTTGGTCCACACAATCTTAATACAGAGTCACTGCAACAACAGAAGAGATAGTCATGACGGTCTAAGGAAATCAGCAAGACAAGCTATTGGGAGAAGTAGTACCTTTTGTTAGACCAGTTAATATGGTTAGAAAAACCAATAAAGCTTTCAGGCACACAAGCTCTTCTTCTTGTCCTCCCGCCCTCCCTCCCTAGCCCCCCTCCAAGTACAGCAGCCAGTCTAATGAAAGATATTGCAACTCCTTACAAACTTCGCTTCATTTACTGAGAGATGAACTTGTGATCAGGTGAGAAAATGCGACAAGCGGGACCGGCCATGCGTGCAAACTGGATCCTGAATTATTGAAAGGCGGCCATGTGGCTGCCGCCCGAGCAAACAAGAGACGAACAATAAGAGAGGCAGTCAGAGGAGCAGTGTCTATGGCCATACATCTGTCACACCAAGTACCTATGTTTCATTTGTATCTGTGTTTATTAATGGCTTAATGAAAACCATCACCTGCATGCATAGTCTCACATGCACTGCCTCCATGTACGGGCTCACTCCCCCTGACTTTCCGCTGTCCGTCATGCAACAGCTGAGGAAAACAAAATGGAGAATCGGTCAGGATTTGGCCTGTGTTCCTAACCATGTCTCTGGGTTAGACCTCGAGATTATGTAAACTGATGGAGACCCACTGAACTCGCATGGTTCTGTCGACTTATGCCAGTAAAGGATCCAACTTGTTTACTTATCAGCTGCTTATGTCTTACATGATGAATTGTTCTTGTACTGACAGTTAATAAAAGATGTATTTATGTAAATGAGAGAGAGAGAGAGAGCACGTTCTTCTCCAGCATTATGCCAGACTGGAGTTCATTTAGAAAGGATTGTTTTCTCCAGAAAAAATATCAGCTGAAAGGCAGACAGACAGATGTCATGTTTGTTTTGAAATATCGAGGCTTCAGTTAAAGGAAAAACCACAAAAGCGCTATTTGTGGTTTTTTTTTTTTCTTTTTACGACAAATGCAAACTTGTTATAAAAACAGCATTTCCATTTGGTGACAAAGTTGGTTTTTTCAGGGTCTGCTGGAAAGCATTCAGCCTAAAGAAGGTCTTGGATTCCCAAAGGCTTTTTCTCTTGTGGGTTTTTCCCTCCAAATGTGTCAGTTTGTCTAATAAAGGAGTTTTTCCAGCCTAAAAACCTTGCCTTACTTACACCTCGAAATGTTCATACCGCTTCTCCAACAACTTCCGTCAGCTATTCGCTAATGACAGTTTATTAGCAGCGAGTGGGGCCTAATATTCACCATCTTCAGACATGTGAGAATTACATATGTATGTTGCAAATGCCTGAGAACGTGTAAGACCAGCTTGCGTTCCTCCCCAAAAGGGAAACGATGACTCAGTCACAATAGACAGCTGCAACATAACAATAGCCATTGTCCTTTCATTTTCTGTGACAACTGGAACACAGACACTGAACAGCAGGACAATGGGGTTGTGTCAACAGGCAGGAGGGTTTTCGAGTGCTTACAGATATGAGTCATCCCGGTCTGTTATTGAACACGAAACCCTTGGCGTTACGAGACTTTCTCGGTGGTTGGATTCTCTTTATTTTTGTCTTAATTACTTCACCTCATCATTTTAGATGGTGTGAAAGGAATGCATTCAATGCTTGCAGAAAAAAAAAAGGGGGTTCTCTCAGGACCGGGGAGAATGGTCAAATTTCTTCAGGCATTCTCATTTGACTTCTTAATTCTTATTGCCACACTTACATGCAACATCTTCTACTAGCATTACGGATGAGAAAAATGTCGTCAAGACAGAGCAGGAGAAAAACCTTTGGGCTTTGTTATAGGTATATACAATACCGCAGGCATCTGCCCTGATGGACACTTTCCAATGTGTTTAGAGTTCGACCTATTCTATATATTCGTTAACACTCTGTGCTACTGGTTACTCCAAAGTGCCCCTTTCTTTCCTGTTAGGCACTTTTCCATCATTGTCTTTAACAGAACATCTTGTGTCTCTCCTTCTCATCAGAAGAAATATTCATCTCCCTTCCTCGGCCTTCTGGGACTTGAACAAGAAAGTGTCGCCCTCCTTCTTTTTCTCCATTGTTACTCCAGGTGCACAGTCATTCTCTCTAAATGCAGTTTAAGAACACTGATTCTGTATTTGGTAACAGTCTGGCAGAATTTGGCTCGCTACACGGGGGTGAGGTCATTTGGTGGAGCAGGGACTCTGTGGGGATCTGTGGCTGTCTTGTTTGTTATTAATCTGTTCCTCCCAGGAACTTTTCTGCCATTTTAGCTTTTTAATGTAACAAATATTTTGAGTACCATTCCTTTTCTGGAGAGATTATTCACTCCATTGTCCTAAACACTGGTGCTACAGCCTCAGAATGATTCGCAGGGCTGGCGAGCGGGACCGTGCTTTCATTTGGAAGCTGTGTTTCACTGCCTGTTAGAGAGAGAACACCTAGCTTTTTGCGGGCTTAATGGTGGTGAGGAACATTTGCAGCGCGAGTCGTTTTGCACCGAAGCGTCCTTTCCCCTGTGTTGACAGCACATACATTCTCCCTCCCACCCATTCACCTCGTATGCTGCTCATCTGTCCAACCCAGCTAACAAACTCAAAGCACCTCCTGCCCTGATCATGACCTTTTAGATTTAAGTCATTACAGCAAGGCACTTGGACCACACTGGGGATATGGTGAAAGCCGATCGTACAAGAAATACAGCAATCCTTCGGCAGCCAACTCCATCCAGATCCCCATCCCGCTTTTACTTGAGTCTCTGCCACGGGAAGTATTGAACTGGACTAATGCACAGCTGAAAGTAAACGTGTATTGAAGAACTGCTCAAGTTTTATCTGGCCACATATTAAATGATCTTGAATTTGGGGCAGAGATGGGCAAGGGAAGAAAACAAAGCCGAAAATGATCTGTCTGACAAGGCTTTGGAATCCAGCCGTGACAGTCAAATCTCCATGCTTATGTATGCATGGCGTAGTGGGAGAGGGGGATGCACAAAGAGAGGGGAAGCCAGGCAAGGGAAATATATCTGCATGAGCTAATCTGTTTCTTGCTTTCCTCCTCCCCTCCCCATCTCCTTTTTTTCTGCCCGTCTCTCCTGGGAGATGACTCACACCTGCTCTGCCCTGATACTACCATTTCCCATCAGAAGCACGCAGTCACTCTGATGCCACCCAAGCTGTTCTGTGTTAGATCCCTGCATTGCTTACATCTGCTCTTTGGTGAGCAGGATTCAGAGGCTGTGATGGAGAGCGTGCCCGTAACTCAGCACAGACTCATGAAATCCAGCCACTCGCCCATGACACGCTGATGCCTCGATGGCATCATGGGCTCCTGAGGGCTTCAGCCCACAGGGAAGACCATTTCAGAGCGGGTCACTGAATCTTCTCTTTGTCGGAGAGACAGTCTTTATGAGAACCCAGACAAAACATTCGCCAGTTGACATCCAGTCCAGTGGCAGAGAGGTAGACTAATGACTTTTCAATTCTAAAGGTCTGAGTCATTTCAGCTGCATCTGATCTTATTCCACCTACACCTCCCACTGTAGCTAAAACCTACTCTTTCACCTGCACATAAACAACCACAGTGGCATTCTCTAATGCTTTCTACACAGGATCCCAAAGCACTTTGAAAACATTAATGGATGAAGAGTTAGGACCCCACTACAATGTGGGGTAACCATTATTTTAATTCACATTTTAGGAAACCAAAGGCGTAGAGATAATCAGCATCTTCCCCAAGGTTATATAAGAAGTAGAGAGAGAAAATTGGAAAAGAATGGGACAACATGACTTCAAGTGCTGTATTTGAGAGGCAAAACCATTCTTCAAGCAAAAGGATGTGCAGGCATTTTACATCTGTTAGTCCTGCAAAGTTTTGCATCTCCAAATTTCTCTGTGAGTTTCAGGTTCAAGTGAGCCTGTATACTTTAGGGACATTCAATGATAATAATTGAATTTAACCGCCTTTGCAGCTCAAAGCAAGGCTACGGACCGAACAAAAGCTCAGGAAATCTCGGAGGGTTCTGGGTCCCAATGGCCAGTGAAACATCACACAGGACAAGCTGCACATTATTCTGAATGTCACCAAGAAGGAATTCTTCACCCTTATTATCCTGTCATTTGTTTTTCTTCTTTGATGGGTACACCTAAAATACCCATCACTGTAGCATCCAGAGCTCCTTACAGATAGCATCAAAGATGAGAAAGATGGTTTGACTGTAAGCTGTCAGAAGCACGCTCTCTATGAGCACAGATACTGTACTTATCCAGCATATACCTCAAGAGCAGACAGCTAGAATTATCTGAAGAATATGACAAATGAAGGCGTGACAGCTTTCCCTAACTAGGAAGATGTTTTCCTTCAGATGTGATCCCTGTACCGTGCTCTGACAGTTGCAAGCTTAAGGTTGATCTCTGAGAGGACCCGGGTCTGAGATGTGAGCCTTCCACGGGGGCAGCTAAAGCCCCTGGAAGAGGCTTCCTGGGAATGTGAGTGTCCTCTTCAGCCACAACTGCCGCCCCAGCTCTTAGGGAAAGTGGTGGGCAAGCCAGCTGCCCTTCACAGTACATATGACCTAATTTTTGGAAGCACTCTGGACTTCTACTGACGTGAACCCAGACTCACAAACGATCAGGAGAAAAAGGAATTTCCTTTCCCCTTAACACGAGAGAGGCAGCCATCCTTTTACAATCAAAATAATCATGAGCATATGTCTGACTGCTTGCATAAGGCTGAAAATTACATCCACAGTTGTATTTCACTCTCGTTTTCTTTGGGAAATGAAATGAAAAAGTGCCTTGGCGTTTCCCAGTGATAATTCCCCTCTTCTATTATAGAAGGAATAGAACAACAAAAAGAGTTCAGCACAGGTTTCCAAGAGGGCTTTTACATCTATATAGAGGGAAGGATGCATGCTCTTCTTTCTAGAGATTTTTATCTCGGTTTGGTTCATCCATTCATTGTTCCAGATGTCACTGGAAGCCCCAATAAAAGGCCTATTTTATATATACTCTATATACTCTAGAGTTTTTCCGCAATTCACCAGTCCCTCACTAAGCCCCTGGATTTATGCTCTGCTGCCTTCTCTGCCTCTCCTGGATGTCTGTCTTCTTTGTTCAAGCTCTCGTGTACCTACTTCCACAGCTTTCTGCCCCCTGCAATGCTGCTTTGATTCATCCGTTTCCACTTCAGCTTTCACCCTGGCATTGATCAGCAGAGGCATTTGGGAACTACAAAATCTGCCCCATCCCTCCAGTTTGATACCGATCACACATAGCAGACGGGTCTCACAGCCCCAGATGCCTCAAAACACAGTGGAGCAGAAGTCAGGCACCACCCCTCAGTGAGTAGCAGGGAATATGACAGACAGGAAAATAACCCTTTGTAGTCCTGGTTTCCAACCCTCTTCCAGACACTTTAGATCTGGATCGGCTTTTATCACGCTCCCGGGCTCTACAGGCTGTATCTCAGTGAAGAGTTGCAAAGCCACAAAGAATCGTTTCAGGAACTATCCGCCCAGCGTTGGGATGGAAAAGCACTGGACACATCTGCACTTAGCTGACCCCGTGAGACTCTGAGGGGCTCCCAAAAGCCCTCCTTTCCACACAGCCTCGGACCTCTTGTTCACGCTTTGCTGGTAAGAGCTGCCCTTGCATCTGCCCTTGCAGCCCATGATAACAGGGGACTGCTGGGAAGCATCCCACTCTGTTTCTCTACTTCAACGTTGGTCACTTGATGTCAACCAAGGCCCCTGGGATAGCTGGAGGCTAGGCAGTGCCAGGCTGGATGAGGGCAGCCGAATCACTGTGTGCTGAAATGTGCTTCCAGGCACAGGGCACCACCTGCACATAGAATCACAGAATCGTAGAATCGTTTAGGTTGGAAAAGACCTTTAAGATCATAAAGTCCAACTGTTAACCTAACACTGCCATCCCACCACTAAACCAATG